>NW_025961502.1:0-40517 GCF_023159225.1 Perognathus longimembris pacificus
CTTGTGTGTTATGGAGAGGTGGTCTATGTCTATGCATACCAGTGGCTTGTTCTGTTTGCTTTGCCTTCTTGAATACTAGACATAGCTTTCCAACTTCAACAGCCATATTTTACAGCATTATCCACCCCCCACACATACACACACACGAATCACAAGAATGTGCGCATACATTCTTTCTCTAACAGTGTTATTTTCTATAATGAAGTATTTCCTCTGCAGAGAAATCAAAGGCAAAAGGAAAATGCTCAAATTATTGCAGACATTTTTTAGTCACCCAACACTCCTGTTGTTTATACTATTTGCTGTGGTGAAAAAAAATCATGCATTGTTGCGTGTTCTCTTTGTAATATGTTACAGATAGCCACACTTTTTTCTGAAAATAAATGCCCCAAAGTGAATTTTTAATCAATGTGCTGATTTAATTGCAGTCCAGATTTTATGGTAAATTAAATTCACCATTTGAAAGGTTTACATTTTTCCCAGAAATAATTTCTTGTACCATGTACAGTTTTTCCATTACTAATGAAGTTATCTTGACGAATGTGTGTCACAAATAAGGAAAGACCCAATGGGCTAGATCCAAACCGCAGATGAAAAGTGAAAACAGGACTCCAGCTCTCTCAGGCTGGCACATCCCATGCTATCGATAAGGCAGATACCGGAAGCTATGGTGATTCAAGTAAAAGAGCGAAGAATTAAAACATTTTCTTATGCTGAAACTTACAATGGGATTTTATTTAGTTTGGTGAAGAACACCGTGAACAATTTTTTTGTGAGCTTTTCTCTAGTTTCCTTACTTTTGTGGTGGTCTTCATATTCCTAGATCTTTACAAATCCACTTGAATAAAGAACATTTACTGTTCTGAATTGAAAAAGGTTTTTTGTTTGTTTGTTAGCTCTGACTTACCTTTAAGGTCGCTAGGGGATTTAATTTGACTTGTATTTTAGACTTTATTTTTAATGAGTAGAAATTATACTGGAAGGCAGGGTCTGGCTGTGTTGCCTTGGCTGGTATTAAGGTAAAGTGCTCAATCAATCCTTCTGTCTCAGAGTCTGGAGTCACTGGGTCTGAAATATGAGCCCTGGTGCCCCAATACCCAGCTTCATTGCATTTCCTTGTTTTCCCAGGTATAGGGATGACAATTTGACTGTGTTTGTCACTGAGTGACAAATGAATTTGGAGTGTGTTTTGTCTTCCCCCTTCTCTCTCCTTCTCCTCCGCTCTCCCTTGTCTTCCCATCCCCTCCTCCCTTCCCTTCCTTTCCTAGTCCTCTCCCCTGCTTCTTTTGTCCCTTCCCCCCTTCTCTCCCTCACTTCTTTCCCACTCCCCTCTTCTGTTCCCTTCTCTCCGCCTCTCCAGCTTTATTCTTTTTCTTTTCTTGCAGCACAGGGAATCAAACCCAGGGTCTTGGGCATGCTAGGCCTACCCAAATGGAGTTTTATTTCTGATATTATATTTGGAAAAAATGACTGTGGTTTTCAAATATTGTTAATCCCCTAAACTTCTCATCCCTCCAACACAATAATCCTAAAGCCTATGGACTTTCACAGCCAATTAAACCAGTTGTAGTTAAGTATTTGAGTTTGATCCTCTCCATCAAGAGATTTAGGATGACCTCAGATGTGGGCCATGCAGTTAATCTGACAAAGGCACGGGCCATACCAACCTGGAGTGGACTTCCAAAAGCTAGATGTCTGGCTTGACATTATAAATAGATTATAACTGTAATTGCGGCTTGGTTTTCATCGGATGATGACATGCAATTCAGCTATACAGAAAAAAATGTGTATCCATAATTTTTGGTCATTTTCTGTGGCTGAGAATAGCCTCTGTTTTTTTTTCTCCCCAACAATGAATACTTTTTTAGATGGTATTTAAGGTGATCATATTAATTGGTATGGGGGCATCTATGTACTTATGAAATCTAGTCCTAGATCATTAGGACAACATCCTCTGTTCACCATATCTTACCAACTTTAGTGGCAAGAACATCAAAGTCTCTGGGATATGTTTAGGATGTTGGAGGTTACACAGTAGAAGCCATAAGTTTAATATGGGCATTGTCTCTTCAGAAGAGCCTGTCTATCACATGTGAAGATTTCTAAACCTCCCATGCCTTTGCCACATCATGGCGATGAATCCTAATGTTGGTACTCTCAAGTTATTTCTAAGATTTCAACATAGTTCTGCTGACAGTAAGAAACACAAATATTTCCTGTTCTTTAATGTATACACCACAGCAAAAAATGCAGGCAAAGGTAGGTCCCGGGACTCAAAGCCTATAATCCTAGCTCTTCAGGAGCCTGAGATCTGAGGATTGCAGTTTGAAGACATTTGGGGCAGGAAAGTCAATGAGATTCTTATCTCCAATAAACTACTCAGAAAAATCTGGAAATGGCACTGTGGCTCATGTGGTAGAATGTCAGCCTTGAGCAAAAGTTGCTTGGGACAGTGCCCAGAGTTCAAGTCCCAGGACCAACAAAACCAAAAATCCCATGCAAGAGTAAGCATTTATTGCTTCAGGAAGAATTTATTGTAATAAACACGAATGAGGAAAATATCATTGTTGAAAAAGACTAAAGAGAAATCATGTCAATGTGTTTGTAGAAAATGGGGTCATTTGATGTTTAAATCTGACTTTGCCTTTGTTCAATGTTTTTATTGCATACAAGATTGCTAGTCTGATCCATTTGGAACTGATTTTGGTATAGGGTGATATATAAGGATCTAGTATTCGTTTGTTGCATGTGTTGAACCAGTTTTGCCAGCACCATTTGTTAAAGAGGTTATCTTTCTTCCAGACTAATTTTTAGCTCCTTTATCAAAGATAAAGTAGGCATAGATCTGTGGGTTCATTTCTGGATCTTCAATTCAGTTCCATTGGTCTTCAGGCCTGTTCCAGTGCCAACACCAAGCTGTTTTTATTACTATGGCTTTATAAGAGAGCTTGAAGTTGGGTATTGTAATTCCTCCAGCACTGTTCTTTCTGATTAGGATTGTTCTTGCTATTCTGGGTCTTTTATTGTTCCATATGAATTTCTGGATTGCTTCCTCTCTTTCATTAAAAAATGGTGTTGGGGTATTAATGGGTATTGCATTGAATTTGTCAATAGCCTTTGGCAATATTGCCATTTTGACTATATTATTTCTCCCAATCATGGAGCATGGGAGTTTTTTCCATTTCCTTAGTTCTGCCTTAATTTTGTTTTTCTTGCTTTTAAATTCTCATCATAGAGGTCTTTCACTTCTTTGATTAAGGTTATTTCTAGGTATTTTAAGTTTTTTGAGGATATTGCAAAGGGAGTTGCTTTCCTGATTTCAGTGTCGGTCTTCGGGTCATTAGCATATAAAAGGCTGTTGATTTTTGAGTGTTTATTTTATATCCTGCAACTTTGCCAAAGTTTTGGATCAGCTCTAGTAGCTAGGGAGTAGAGTCTATGGGGTTCTTTAGGTATAGGCTCATGTAAATTTCAAAAAGAAAATGTTTCACTTCATCTTTTCCTATTTGGATCCCCTTTATGTTCCTTCTTGCCTAATTGCTCTGGCTAGGAATTCTAGTATTCTGTTGAAGAGGAGGGGGAGAGAGCAGACATACCTGTCTTGCTCCTGATTTCAAAGTGAATGGCTTTAGCTTTTCACCGTTTAGAATTATGCTTGCAGTTGGTTTGTCCTAAACTTCCTTTATTTTATTCAGGAATGTTCCCAGGAATCCCAGTTTTTCCAGGGCTATTATCATAAATGGGTGCTGGATTTTATTGAACGCCTTTTCCGCATCCAGAGATATAACCATGTGGTTCTTTGCCTTGCTCTGGTTGATGTGGTGGATTACAATAATTGCCTTGCGTATATTAAACCAACTTTGCATCCCTGGGATGAATCCAGTTTGGTCATGGTGTATGATTTTTTTGATGACTGTTGAATTCGATTGGCCAGAATTTTGTTGAGAATTTTTGTGTCTATGTTCATCAGGGAAATCGGTCTACAGTTCTCTTTCCGTGATGAGTCCCTGCCTGGTTTCGGGATGAGGGTTATGCTGGCGTCATAGAATATGTTTGGTAATGAACTTTCTCTTTCAATTTCATGGAAGAGTTTGAGAAATATTGGTGTGAGTTCTGTTTTGAAGGCCTTGTAGAATTCTGCTGTGAATCCATCTGGACCTAGACTTTTTTCGGATGGGAGACCACTTATTGCTGTTTCTATTTCAATGCTGGATATGAGTCTGTTTAGAAGCTTTAAATATTCATGATTGAGTTTGGGGATATCAATTTTTTCTAGAAAACCATCCATTTCTTCCAGGTTCTTGAATTTGTTGGCGTAAAGGTTTGCAAAATAGTCCCTTATTGTGTTCTGAATTTTGGATGTTTCTGTGGTGATGTTACCTGTTTCATCTCTGAACTTGTTTATTTGGGTGTTCTGCCTTCGTTTTTTGGTCAGGTTTGCTAGGGGTTTGTCTATCATGTTAATTTTTTTCAACGAAGCAACTTTTTGTTTTGTTGATTGTTTCAATTTTTTTGTCTCTAGTTTATTTAACTCTGATTTGGTTTTAATTATTTCCTTCCATCTATTGACTTTGGGTTTGGCTTGTTGTTCTCTTTTGAGAAGATTAAGGTGCTTCCTTAAGTTGTTGACTTGCTTTTTATCCACATTGTTGGTGTAGTATGCAGTCAGAGATATGAATTTTCGTCTGAGTACAGGCTTTTCTGTGTACCAAAGGAGCTGCTACTTTGTGTACTCATCTTTGTTGAATTCCGTAAACATTTGAATTTCTGTTCTAATTTCTTTAATGACCCACAGATGGTTCAGCAGTATGTTGCTTAGTCTTCATGGTTTGTAGGATTTTGTGTGGTGGCTATTTGAGTTCAGCTCTAAGTTTATTCCTTTGTGGTCTGAGAGAATGCAGGGAATGATTTTGATACTTTGCAATTTGTGCAGATTTTCTTTGTGCCCTAAGATGTGATCTATTTGGAATATGTTCCATGTGCTGCCAAAAAGAATGTCTATTCTGGTATTGCTTGATGAATTATTCTGTAGATGTTGGTTATGTCTATTTGGTCTATGCACTTGTTTAGTCTGGTGGTTTCTTTTTTCCGTTTTTGGCATGTTGATCTGTCCAGAGGTGACCATGGAGTATTAAAGTCTCCAATTTTCAATGTATTTGGGTCTATGAGTGTTTTTAGAGTTAGTAGTGTTTGTTTGATGAAGTTGGGTGCTCCTGTATTTGATGTGTGCATATTTAGGATGGTTAAATACTCCTGTAGGAGTGAACCCTTTATTAGTATGTAGTAACCTTCTTTGTCTCTTCTTACCATTTTTAATTTGTAGTCAATTTTATCTGATCCTAGAATTGCAACTCTAGCCTTCTTTTGGGGGGCATTTATTGGTAGATTTTATTCCATCCTTTCACTTTTAGATGTTTGCTTTTGCTGGATAGATGTTTCTCTTGGAGGCAACAGAAAAATGGATTTTGATTTTTGATTCAACTAATGAGCCTGCGGCTATGAATGAGAGTTTAGCTGTGTACAGTATTTTTGGTTGATAGTTTTTCTTATTTAGGGTTCGGTATACTTCATGCAGCCTCTCCTTGCTTTCAAGGTTTCTGCTGAGAAGTCTGGGGTAATTCTGATTGGTTTTCCTTTATATATGATTATTTTCTTCCCCATTGCAGTTTTAAAGATTCTTTCCTTGGACTCTATTATCCTGTTTTATTGACAATGTGTCGGTGGGATGTCCTCCTCTGGTCTGGTCGGTTTGGGGTTGTAAATGTTTCTTGTATCTGTATCAGCCTATCCTCCGGGATATTTGGGAAGTTCTCGGCTATATTCTGTTAAATAGTTTGCCCATTCCCCTAATTTTTTCTCCAGGTTTTCCTCAATACCTATTAGCCTTAAATTGGGCTTCCTGATTGGGTCTTGGGACTCCTGGAGTAATCTGTTTTGTCGATTGGTTTGATTTGGTATTGTTTTTTTTGACATTTCTTCATAGAGTCTAGGAAATCTATAGCTCCTGACATTCGATCCTCTGCTTCTTCTAGTTGGGAGTGTAGACTAGCTACTTGATTTCATATCTCTTTTCCTTTTGACTGGTCTTTCCTGATGATTTCCATGTCCTTGCTATAAGTATCTCTTACATCCTGCATGGAATTCTTTTCTTCATTAATTTGGTTTTGAGTGCTGTCTCTCAAATCTTTTAGCTGGGTAAATATCTTTTCATTTGCCTCTTCAAGTTCATCTATCTTTCTCTATGTTGAGGCCATGAAATCGTCTATTACTTTATGGATTGATTGATGTCTATGGATTGATAGATTCTGTCTTTCATTGACTGCTCTGCTTCCTGCTTGTTTTGAGTGGGAAATTGGACTCCATTGTTTGCCATCTTGAGTTTCTTCTGCCCTTTCGGAACGGGAATGCCAATCTACAAGCACCTTTGAGCACCATTTTAGACACAAAGTAGACCTTACCAAGCAATGTCATGTAAATCTTAGAAGTTCACAATTATATACAGATACCTTGTATAACTGTATATAGAATTAGATTTGCTGTTCCTAAAGAATACATTTTCAACATAACAACCAATCCTGAGCCATGTATACAGAAGTTAATTATTTACTGTTACAATCCTATGAACAATTTTTGTTCTTATACACTTTTTGAACTGGCTGGATTTCTCTATGAACCACTTTGATTCACTTGGGTTGAACAGGCATACCCTCTATCAAATAACTGGGTGTCAATGGAGTCTGGAGTTCCTGGAGTTAAATCTGGAGGGTAGGTTAGAGGTAGTGAAGAGAATTGAGTAAAATGTAATTGGGGAGGGATGATTTTGGTTAAGTTTCAGTGGCATGGAAATGTGAAGAGTAGAAACGGTAGAAAGAACAAGGTTAAAATGATAGATCATGGAGAGTTAGCGGAAAAGTGTGAAGGTGTTAGTCACAAGAAACGAATTAAAAAGAAAGAGAATGTGAATTGAGAATAAATAAAAAATACTGGAAGACAAATGCACAAAACACAGAAAAATTAAAAATCCCCCCCAGAAAAAGAAAATTAAAAAAATGATAAAACAAACAAAAATGGAAAACAAAACATCAACGACATCTCAGAGATGAAAAATAGAAAAAAAAGTTTTAAAAAAAGTTTAAAACAATGGAGTCTTCCTTGTTTGTGTGGGCTTTCTCCACTCTCTGGTTTCCTTGCATTGGTCTGTAGTCTATTTTGATGCTTGTGTAATTTGACCTGCTTTCAATTTTCAGGGGGTGGATCAGCTCTGACCCTCCTCCCCAGTCAGTGAAATCCTGCGGCTCTGTGGTTCGCACAGCTTGCACATAGGACTTGGGTGTCCTCTGTAAATGGGGGACGTGAACAGTCTTGGGAGCCCTGGCTCCTCCCATCTGCTGTGAGACTGGTGCTTTTATCGCCTGGCTTTGAAGAGCCTGTGTACTCAGCAGGGCGGGTTGGCTGTGGACCGGTTTACCTGTCTGAAAGCCGCTTGCCTTTGGGTGGTTCCTCCCTCATGGGCATGACAGCCTCCTGAACAGAGCTGGCTATAGAATTCAGCTCCATTTTGGGCTAGGAATTAGGCTTCCTCTGTGTTGGGGCCATTTATCTGGCTCGAGAACTGTTGTTCTCCCATCTGGTTGTTCCTTGCTGCTAGTACCTGCTCTCCACTTTGCGTTTTAATTTAGAAATTCAGGGGGGCAGGGCAGGCACCTCTAGCTGAGTTCACCTGAGTGTGTGATCTGTCTCCCGGATGAGCTTCCTGCCTGAGCAGGGGTTGTGTTGCTGGGTGGAGCGGGCTCTCATTGGTCGGTCCCTCTTGCCCTTTTCAAAGCTGGCCCCTTTGTCCTGGCTTTCCCCAGGCCGGGTTTAATTCCAGTCTGGTTGGACCCTATGCCAGTGTCAGAGATGGCGCTGTGCTCTGGCAGTGGGGGAAGGCTACCTCCCAAAAGCTTCTCTGTGGGCACGAGTGAGCATATCTTTTGTGGAGTACTCATGTTTCTCTGCATTTTTGGCCTGTCCATGCTCAGCCTGTGATCCACGTCTGTCTGCCACCATCTGGAGGATTTCTTCTTGGTCACCTCTGTGTGCTTTAGGTGCACGAACTGTGGGACACTGTGCCAGCACCAGGACTGGCTCGGTAGAGGGATGGGGCCCAGAACTCAAATCTGTGTTTTCAGGCCAGCAAAGTTGATTTTTCCTTCCTGGACAGAATCCCTGTACTGTTATAACTTACTTGGGCTGTCTTTCTAGGAGTAAAAGTTTCTGGAGTTGTTAAACTGGGGTGTTGGAGAGAGCTGAGCTAGGGCTCTGCTGCTCCTCCACTCAGGGAAAATATTTTTAAATTGCTGTGTGCTGGTGATTAATGCCTAGCTATTTAGAAGACTCAAAGTGCGGATTGCAGTTGGAAGCTATCCTGCGGAGGAAATTCACTGCGATTCTGGTCTGCATATGACCACCAAAAGAAAACAAAACCCAAAACAAAAAAAAAAAAAAACAGCAGAAAGTGCAGCTGTGGTAGGGTGCTAGCCTTCAGCTCTAAAAATCAGGATCAGTGGCCAGACCAGAACTGGGACCAGTAACCCAGAGACCTAGTGAAATGTTCATTGTGACTAAGCCTGCCTTATTATTTAGAGGTAGAAATGGGCTGTTAAGGTCTTGGGAAGAACTAACTGGGTATCAAACTAATTAAAGTCTCCAAAAATAACTAAAAGTGTATTAAAATGTAGTTTATAATCAGTTGTGCCCAATATTAATGGATTTAACCCTATATTGTGATGGGTATTTGAGTTCATAATTTCCAGTTGGTTTACTCTTTGCAGCTTCTAAAGTAGCAGCCCCCTCTTTTTTGTTTGAGAAATTAGTATTTGATTTTCTTTTTCTTATGTAATTTGGAAATTCTCTGCTGAGAATTATGTTACCATGTAGAAAGCTGTTGACACACCAATTAGGTGGTTTTCCTGGAGCTAAATGATGCCTGTCAGTTTTTAGGTCAACTGTAAGATTTTGATCCCCTCTGCAGGTGAGCTTTACCTGGCCATTATTTTTAAGGACTCTCTCCAGCGCTCATAAAGATGGGTTCAGGTACTGCTGCCATGTTTACTAGTAAATACATTGGGTGTTGGCAAAGCTCTCCTAGGGCTGCAAAAATCAGTTGGGTCTATAAGAAACAGTGGTGTCAAGACTCTGGCTAATTCCTCCCTTTAGGTGGCTGTCCATGTGTCCTGTTGTATGTGTAACAACATCCTGTGCTTTGACCTAGGAGCCGGTTGTATCCATAATTCTACAAACAAACATGTTTCCAGATGCTTTCAAATAATGTCCCAAATGAGAACTGTTTTTTGAAGCGTACCCTGTGAGTAAAGATGATGGGTATCAGTGTGGGTTTCTTTAGGAGTAAAGGAAGCAGAGGGTGATTATGACAAACAGGATCTGGGTCTCCCTTTAGTTGGAGGCATTCACTGTGGTATTGTGGTGGTGGATGCAACAGTAGAAGACAAATTCTCTTCCCTCCACCTTGTGATTGCTTCTACTGCCATATGACAGGGTTGGGCTCAAGATCCACCTGTTAGTGTTCCTACACAGTACGTGTGCATGGCCATGAACACATTGGAGTCACAAGGCTGCACAATCCCCATGTCTTTCTGCAGAGAAGTCCAGTGTTGCATAGTGGGCTGGGTGAAAGTTGTCAGTGTACACTGAGATATATCATGTGTACTCATGGAGGCACAATATCTTGCTGTGGAAGTGAACCCTGGGTTAATGAGCAGGAAGGTCACCCTGGACAGTTCACAGAGGCTGCTGTGTCGGGTTTACTATTTGTAGAGATCACCTGGGTTCCTGCTTCTATTCCACACAGCTTTAAGCTATCTATAGGGTATTTCAAAATAAATATGACTCTGTGTGTGAGTGTGTGCGTGTGTGTGTGTACGTGTGTGTATGAGATAGAGAGAGTATCCATATACATATGTGCACTAATACTTGAGCTCAGGGCATCTTTCTTTAATTTATGTTTATTTTCAAGTTGGTGTACAGAGGGGTTACATTTTCATACCTAAATTAATGAGTACATTTCTCATCAAACTTACTACCTCATCCCTCATTTTTCTTCCAGATTTTCCCTCCCTCCATTTTTACAGTTAGTATACAACATATCTTGTAGTTATTACTTTTGCATTCGTTCTCGTTTTACCATTTGCCTCAATATTTTGATGTTCCCCATCCCTTCCCTAATTCACACACACACACACACACACACACACACACACACACAAACACACATATATATACATCCAGGGTATCAAAATAAAAAACAGTGACAACAAGGCCAAACCATAGGGAAGATAAGGCAATTGAAAAAGGAACGATTTCATATAGCACGTTAAAAATAACAACAATGATAACACATTTGTTTCCATATCTTAGAGTTTGTTTCACTTCACATCATTTTATGTGATCATAGGTACATAACTACTGAGATATGGTGTTTCATAATGGCTTTCAAGGCCCACTGGCACTCTGCTAACATGGGCACATAGCCTGCCTTCCAGTCCGGCCCCGCCTATTGTGCCACCTGTGCTGCCCTCGAAAGTTCTCAGTGTTGTGTGTGTAGTCAGAGGATACCTACAATTTTTTCACATTGCATTCTTGAATTCCTCCAATGAGATTTTGCTTAAATAGTCATGCAGTGTAGGGTTTATTGAAATATATAGTCTTCAGTCTTTGGACACATTTGATGAAGTTCATTTTTTTGTTAGGTTAAACACTTGTTTTCAGGTAGTATCCATCATTTGATTCTGGACATCATCACCATCCGCTGTCATTAAAAAGCTGAAATACCTCTTTTTTATGACAGTTCTTCAGATGTGTGAAATCGCAGATTGCATTTCACACTATTTCAGAATAAATGTTTTTATTTTTAGGATTAATTCCCTTAGATTATTAGGCAGTTTGAATTTGTTTTTTCTTAGAGTGCTTGCTTGCAATACCAGATCTGAATAAAGCTGCAGTTTGTTCAGAGAAGAAAACTTCAGTTCTGTATATCATACTGTCTGCTAAGGAACCTCCAATCGCAGTCATATTCTTTCTGGAGTTGTACTTCTGTCCACAGACATAGAGCTTCATGCTTATTTAAACTTCTAATTATTTTCATATATGCCACTAAGTCCTGCCTTGTCTACTCATTATTGTACAAGTTTTAAAGGGAAGGAGCACACTGAAACATTTTCTATAATTTAATTGGAGAGAAGAGTCTCATAGACTCCTCTGCCTGGGCTGGCTTCCAACTGTGAACTGTGATCTCAACCTCCTTAGTAGCTACGATTATTGGCATGAGCCGCTGGTGCCAGGCAACTTCTCACATTGTTTTTCCCACCAAATGTCCATCCAGTTTGTACAAAATCCAACTTTGGCTTTGACAGGATTGATTGCAATCATGATCATTTCAGTGATATTCAACTCTGGGCTTCATCTTCTGCTTTTGTTGCTCTCAATCTGTTTATGAGGGACTTTAGAAATGTCTTCTTAGCCACGATGCTTGCATGAAGCATCTTTTCTGAATAGCCATACTTTTAACTATGGTCCTCCAGAGAATGCTCCCTTTTCATGTTAGCAAATGGTACAAGGAAGAAGGTTTTCAACGTTCAATAAATTCCATGCGCATGGAATCAAACAGATGTAAGCACGTTTACTAACTGGAAAATTTGTGAATGGTGAGTCACAATTCACAACAGCAGTGTACCATTTAGCAAACTCAAGAGGTTTAGAAAATTAAAATGTATTCTTTTGGAGCAGAATATACGTATATATCAGTTCATCAGAATAATATTTTTCCTCTTAAATAATATGGTTAAGAGCAAGTAGTTCTAAGGACTGATGTTTATTTATCATGGAAATAAGGAGGAGACATAATATACAAGTTTGCAGAAAGTTAGTTGACATTGTCTAGGGTTGGTAAAGTGAAATTAACTTGAAGCGTGCTTGCCTAGCATGCATGAAGCCCTGGGTTCAATGCCCCAGAACCACAGAAACAGAGAAGGACAGAAGTGGCGCTATGGCTCAAGCGGCAGCTTGATAGCTTGAGCAAACATAAGCCAGGGACAGTGCTCAGGCCCTGACTCCCAAGCCCCAGGACTGACAAAACAAAGACAGACCCAATAAAAAGAACCTTCAAAATGGGAACCAGAGGCTGGACAACTCCAGCCCCTGCCCCATGAGACTTCTTCCAGGCTTCATTCAAAGACTGCCATCTAACACCAAGGGACCCTGCTGCTCGCCGTCTTCAGGAGGGGCCACATTTCTGCCTTTTACCCCTAATGTCGACGCCCTTTACCAGCAGGAAGCAGCCAGAGAGTCGTCGTCCTTTTCCATAGCTATTAAAAGGCTGGAAGATTAGGTCCCTCCTGGAGGGCTCCAAGCAGATGCCCCCCACCTCATTAAGTCTCCACACAGTTACTGGGTAACCAGCAAGCCTAGAGGCAGGTACCTTCCCCTTCCCTAAGGTCACATCCTAATCCATCTGACCCAATCCCCTGCCCTAGATTAGGCAGGGCTGGATGAGGGTCAACTGGTCTCTCCCTTTTCTCCCTTCTCTCCGGCCATGGATCATCACCACCACAGGGCAGCAGTTCAGTAATAAACTTTCCTCTCCTGCTTTAAAATAAATGTAAAAAAGGGAAAGAGAGCTGTGGCTCAAGTGATACAGCATTGGCCTGAAGCTGACAAAGCTTAGGACAGTGGTCTTGTTGAGTTCAAGCATAGCACCCCCTTCCCACCCGAATGCTTCTAATTAGGAAGATACATATATATATATATATATATATATATATATATATATATATATATATATTCTTTATTGAGAGTTAATACCTACATAAATTTGACAATATACATTTTAAACTTCCCAGTTATAAACATCATCATTCTAGCGGGGAGGGGAGAAGATGGGGAGGGGGAATGAGGGAGGTAACAGTGCAAGGGGGAGGGGGAGGGGGGAATAATGGAGGTAACAGTACAAGGGGTAGTGGGAGGGGGAGGGGGAGGGGAATGATGGAGGGAACAACAGTAGAAGTGGGAGGGGAGGGGGGAGGGCAGGGTAAGCTGAATGATGGAGGTAACAGTTCAAAGGGGAGAGGTAGGGGGAATGATGGAGGGAACAAAGTGTACAATGGGGAGGGGAGGGGTATGATGTAGGTAAAATACAGTACAAGGGGGGAAGGGGAGGGGGCAGGGCAAGGTGGAAAGATGGAAGTATGAAACAGTCCAAGTGGAGAGGGGGAAGGGATGGGGGAATGATAGAGTTAACAAACAGTAGCAGAAGGGAATGGAGAGGGAGGGGAGGGGAATGATGGAGGTAACAGTACAAGGGGAGCTGGAAGAGGAGTGGGTAATGATGGACATAACAAACAGTACAAGTGGGGACAGGAGGGGGGAATGATGGAGGTAACAAACAGTACAAGGGGGGAGGGGGAGTGCGAATAATGGAAATAAGAAACCGCCCGAGGGGGAGGGGGATGATGGAGGTAACAAACAGTACAGGGGGGAGGGGCAATAATGGAGATAAAAAAAAGCACGAGGGGGGAGGGGGAAGTGGGAGGGGGAATGATGGAGGTAACAAGAAGTACAAGGGGGGAGAGGGAGTGGAAAGGGAGGAGGAGGGGGGAATGATGGAGGTAAAAAACAGTACAAGGGGGGAAGGGGAGTGGGGAGGGAGGGGGAGCGGGGAATGATGGAGGTAACAAACAGTACAAGAAAAGTACCCAATTCCTAATGTACAAAACTGGAACCTCTCTGTTCATCACTTTGACAATAAAGAAGGGGAAAAAATAATGTGACAATAACAAATGCTGGGGGTGGGGGGATATGGCCAAAGGGAACTGTTCTACAGTTAGTGGGAATGTAAATTTGTTCAACTATTCTGAAAGCAGTATAACGGTTCCTCAAGACACTGAAAATAGAAATTTCCTATGACCCAGCAATTCCAGTCCTGGGCATTTATCCAATTAACCCCAAACCACACTAAGGCTAACAGCACCACATGTTCATTGCAGCATTGTTTAGCATATCCAAGATATAGAATCACCCAGATGCCCCTCAAGAAAATTAATGGATCAATAAAATGTGGTATATGTACACAATGGAATTCTATGCTTTCATCAGAAAGAATGATATTGCTCTAATCATAAGGAAATGGAAATCGTTAGAAAAAAATAGAAAAAAATTACACTAAGAAAGCCCTACCCAAAGAAACATAAACCGTATGTTCTCCCTTATTGGTAATAATTAATATATGTCTACGATAGACCTAGCAGATGATCACAATAGCTCAAAAGCTATATACAGATGATTACATAAGATGATGCTAAGAGAAATGGTCTCCAAAATATGGAAATAAGTGGTTTATCATTATGTTGTTAGTTTCACCCTACTGTGTGATTTTTTTCTTTTTTCTTCTGTTCATGTTCCCTATGACTTAGCCCCTGTAGTCACTGCTGATTCTGGTACCATGGTTATTTTATATATGCCTGTCTGAATTAGGGAAGGGAAGGGGAGCATAAAAATGGTGAGATAAAGTGTAAAATGCAATCCAATGCAACAGCAATATTTCCAAGAAAATATGTTGGAAATTAACTGTACAAATTGGGGTGGTATAATTGGGAAGGAGGAAAGGTAGGAAAAAAATGAGGGAGTCGTAACAAGTTGGACAAGAAATGTATTCACTATCCAATGTATGTACCTGTACCCCATATGTACTTCACCTTGACAATAATAAAAAAAAATTATATTAATCAAAGTGAGCGAGACCAAAAGAAACATATGTTGCATGGTCTCCTTCCTTTTGTAGTCATGAGAATGGGCCTAGGAATCTACAGGGAAACACAGTGGATAGTAAAAGACAAATCATACCACTTATACATGAAATATTATACAGGATTCTCGACATTCAAACAGTGAGACCAAAGAAGGATATTCTTAGGAGAGGATCACAAAAGCTCAATAGCTATGTGCACATGATAATACAAAAGGATGTTTATTGAAGTGAACTTCAAGAAATGGAAACAAGAGATTTTTTTATTTAACTTTTTATGATTTTTCCCCTTTTGTTGTTGTTTGTGATTTCTATGCTTTTTGCCTTGTATGTAAGTTTATCTGTTTGGGGGAGAGTAAAGGGAAGTACAGAAATGGTAGAACAAAATGTGAACAAATGGAGGAGGGAAACTCATAAGATACATTGTGTTGAAAATTAATCTGTATAACTTGGGGATGGTTTGAGGCAGGGGGGAGGGAATGGGGGAGTAAATGAAGGAAGAGGTCACTTTGTTCCAAAAGAAATGTACTCAGTACATGACCTATATAACTATAACCCCTTTGTACTTTACAAGAAAAGTAAATTAAAATAATAAAAATAAAAATTGAGAAACAGATATGAAAGAGTAATGGAGGACAAATTTCAGCAATGAATGTTATACATGGAAGTATCACAATGTATCCCCTTGACACAATTGGTATATACTAACAAAAAATTTTAGATAAAGGTTATAAAACTAGAAAATAAAATAAATGCATCTCCCATATATTTAATATTTTACTTGGTCCTTCAGAAATACCACAGGAGCTGTTATATGGATCTTTCAATAGAGCCGTCAAAGGAAAAGCCTATAAAACATTTCCCAAGCAATTAAAGGGCTCAATTCAATAAAAATTAATAGCTTGAGGCACTCAACCTTTTTTCTTGGAGGCTGCCAAAACTTTCTTATTTTAATATTCCATTTCAACATCTAGGAAATGTGAATGCTAGAGAGGATCCAATTACTGAACATTTCTAAAGTCACATAGGTGTATGCGCTAGGACTCATAGATTATAGGGCTTTAAAATTATATGGATCAAGAACTATTACTGTGCTGTAGAAGTGTGGCCTGACCTTGTATGTTGATTCAGCTTAAGCTCATTGAAATAATAGCACATATTTCAATGGTCAAAGATGAGAAATACATTCACATGCAAGTCATACAGTAACTATAATAATACAATAATAACTGGGCCAGAAAATTCATGGGCTGGACTGTGAAATCAGAAGCTGATATGTAGAAATGCTGTCTGAATTGGGTTTTCTGAAAGGACCCTAAGGTGTTTACTACTGAGTGAAATTTTCTTTTGTCCTTTTTTTTTTTTTGTCAGTCATAGGATTTGAACTCGGGGCTGGGATTCTCTCTGAGCTGTTTTGTTCAAGTCCAGTACTCTATCACTTTGAGCCACAGTGCCACTTGTGCTTTTGTGGTGGTTAATTGGACATAAGAGTCTCACAGAATTTCCTGCTCAGACTAGCTGTTGATCTGTGATCATCAGACGTCAAGCTCGTGAATAGCTAAATGTACTGGTGTGAACAACTAATGCCTGGCTGAAATTTTCTTGTGACCTATGTGTTAATAATTTCCAAGCCTTTTTATTTGTCATTGGAGACATATGAAACCTAAGTTCTCCTGGGATAGTGTTCTAATATTTACCTGTAGGCCAAATATATATTGGCTGCTAACTCTTTCAGAAGAGTCAATTAAAAAATTTCAAAACTGAATAAGTTGGTTAAGATTGCTCCTTTCCCAGTTCTGTTTTGCCCCTTTTTAGCCTTCTGTCTTTCAATCAGGCTGATTATCTTGCAACGACTGTTGCAACTTTAGACTCAAAAGAAAAGCTCTAAATTACTACGAATGGGTGATGATCAAGGATATTATACTTGAGTTCCTGTCTAATTGAATGTAATGGCACTTGAGAATAAAGATGTTCTCATCCTTTTGACATCGCCAGGCATCCTTTTCGGAAGGGTGAATGGAAAGGTGCGAAAATGAAGGCCATGGGTATTGTTGGGCTCAAAGTGTCATTCCAGGAGCATGGCAGGTGTTAGTTCTATTGTGCAAGGCAAGGTTTGAATCATCCACATGGCATTTTTGTTGAGTTTTAGAGGAAATATTGGCAAAGAAGAACCATTCTAGAGGGTGGCAAGCCACGAAAACAGAAAATCTTCCTGATAAAGAAGAATTTTGGGTGAGACACCATATTGAGGAAATGTTGACAATGTTTGCTATTATATGGTAGTTCATTTCTCTTACCAAACAGAACTCTGGTCCAAGAGTGGAAGTGAGTAGGGAATAAATCTCTATTGAAAATAAGAAGTCCTCCACCACACACATAGTTGTGTCACATAATTTCCTTTTATTTGCTGGCGTCATCATCCTTGATAGAATTCAGCAGTTAGTAGTAGAGATCAGTTCTTGCCTAGACCACACTTAACTAACTTCCATCTTGAAACAACTTCTAAAGTCCAGAATGTTCCCTTCCTTAGCTTATTCTAGTCTTTTGAGATCTTGCTGACTTTTTAAAATGGGATGTTTCTTGCTCAGCATGTTCAATAAAACCCGCTTGTGTAAGAAATGCACCCATCCCTCCAAAAAGACTCACACGATAAGTACAATCTTAAGTACCAATTATGTGTCAAGCCTGTGCTAGGCACACGCAAAGTATTTTGTTGACAGTTGATCATCTGTGAGAACTTATAATGACATTGCGATGTTAGCAGGTGTGTGGAGAAGCAGGGTATATGGAGGAAAGAAGAGATGGATCTGTATTTTTCCCAGTGTGTTGAAGGAAATGTTGAAGGAAGGGAAAGGTAACAGTCCCATGACTACTTGCTCAAGGTGCTGTACAAAGTCTTTTGGCATTTTGTTAGTAGATTGATGGGTGGCCAACATCTACGCCCATTGTTACTGTACATCCCTTATGCATGACTGGCCTTTTAAATAAACTTTCTGGAGATCAGCTTGACATTGCAGGCTATGTGAAATTTTGCTGGGATTGAATAAAAATGGGTATTTCTTGGAATTTTTTAATAGAATACAGGAGACAGAATCATCATGAGTTTTTTGAAAAATAACTTTTGCCATAAAGACCACTTGTTTGCGAGCAGAGGCAGATCTGGTCTCTGGTCAGCTTCTATTCCCTCAGGCTCCTCTGCGGATTCTGTTGTTGGCCTCATTCACGGTCTTTCTCCTGGGTGGTCAGATGTTACAAAGGGCATCACACATCTCTGTCTTGCTTTGGGCCTGGACACACTGATCTTTTTGTTACAATAGGGTTGGTCACCTCGAACTCAACCCTGTGAAAGGTCTGAGGAAATGTGGTTGGAGATGACAACCATGTGACAGATTGCTGTCAGTTCAAGGCCGGTTCCTTGTCAGGGTTGAAAGGAATGACAGGATTATGGTCCCTGGGAAGAGCTCACAGGGGCCTTTCTCAGGGCCAAGGGCACATGGCTTATTCCATGGGGATCATTACACAATACTCAATCATTACACAATATGCAGCACTCGATTCCTAAGGCCTTGATGGTGTGGGGAGGTTGATTTTTACTTCCTCTCCTGTTTTTTGGCTATGTTTATAATTCCTAACATAGTCACTTGGAAAGAGTTGGTAGATAACTTCTCTGGGCCCCTCCCGTGATTCCATCCCTTCTCCTTCTGTGTGAAAACTCATTTTGTAATTTAAACACAAAGAGCAGTTCAATCACCTGTCACTCATGGTCTCAATTACTTGTGGTAATATTTATTTAGCTGCTCTACTGTGGTGGCACTTACTAAAAAATTCATAGAGAATATTAATCAGCTATAATATTATGATAGTATTACCATATTACTGTACAACATTATAAAACAGATTCACAGCAGAGTGTGCTTAGAAAATTTCTAAGTACTGTATGCAAGCATTTAGGTTCTTGACCTAATTAAATATTCATTATGCTAACTTAATTCATTTAGTAATTATTTTCAGATTATATATATAATATGATTTCCCAGTAGTATTTCCAGGGGCTTATATACATATACTTAATGTAATGTTGTGGGGTATTTTTTTTTTGCCAGTTCTGAGGCTTGAAATCAAAGCCTTAGCACTGTCCCTGAGATGCTTTTGTTCAAGGCTAGCACTCTACTATTTGAGCCACAGCACTACTTCCAGCTTTTTCTGTTTATGTGGTGGGGAGGAATGGAACTCAGGGCTTCATGCATGCTAGGCAAGCACTCTGCTGCTAAGCCACATTGCCATTCTAACATCTTGGGTCTATTTATGAATTGTTCATTGTGCCAGTCCTGAGGCTTGAACTCAGGGCTTGGGTGCTGTCCTTGTACTTTTGTGCTCAAGAGTAGTAGTCTACCATTTGAACCATAGGTCCACTTCCAGTTTTTTTGGTAGTTATTTGGAGATGAGTCTCACCAACTTTCCTGCCTGGCTGGCTTTGAGCTGTGATTCTCAGCTCATAGACTCCTGAGAAGTTAGGATTACAGGTGTGAGCCACTGGCACTTAGCAGCTATTTTTTTTGTTTTAAAATCTGATTGGAAAGATAATTTACAATATTTTAAGTGATGGACTGTTTTTCCTAAGTCAAGTATTTTGACATATTTTCTAGGTAAACAGTCATGTTGATGTAAAATATTACATGGAAATATGTTTATGTGTTTATTATGTGGAAGACAGCAATTTGCTTTCTATAATTGTTCATTCACTTGTGAAAAGCCTTTTCCTTCTGTAAATCAGTCTAAAGCTACAAAAATAAGTCCTGAACTATTAGAATCTTATTAAACCATGTATTGGGCACTCTCTCTTCTCTTCTCCTCTCCTCTCCTCTCTTCTCCTCTCCTCTCCTCCCCTTCCCTCCCCTCCCTTCCTGTCCCCTCTCCTCTCCTCTCCTCTCTTCTCCTCCCCTCCCCTCCTCTCTTCTCCCCTTCCCTCCCCTCCCCTTCCGTCCCCTCTCCTCCTCTCTCCTCTCTTCTCACACCACCTCTAGTAACAAGGTGTGAATTCAAGGCTTCATCCTGCCATGTATGCCCGCTCAGCTGCTACTTTGCCACTTACACATCTAGCCCAGCATTTCACTGGTTAATTGGAGATGGAGTCTTTTGGACTTTACTGCTTGGGCTGGCTTTGAACCCTGATCCTCTGGATCTCAGCTTGCTGAGTAACCAGGTTTACAGGCATGAGCCCCAGGTGCCTGGCTAAATCATGTGTTTTAATTTTAACCTGTTTTGTTATGTTCAATGTACACAGCTTAGAAATATGTGATGACAGTAATTTGTATGCAGCAAACTACATTATTCCTAGAGAATTAGAGAATTAGAGGGCACATTTTGGTCATGAGGATTTTTAAAAAAAAATAGATGAGTAGAACCCTTGAAATGACAATTAAAAAAATAAGATGGCCCAATATGTATATGAGGAAGTATGATGTAAAACACAATTTAATGAGTTGTATGGTCCTAGATGCTATGAATTCTGAGGATCCAACAATGAGGTGTGAGCTTTCATACAGCTCAGCTTTCTAAAAATTGCTGTTAATTGATCTTACATTAATTATCTCATTTCATTGCTAGAACAACCTGAATATTAGATCGGGTAAGTGTTGAAATCATAATTTGCATATAAGAAAACATAGCCTAATGTATGAAACTGTAACCCATCTGTACATCACTTTGACAATAAATAAGTAATTATTACAAAAAAAAAAGAAAAGGAAAACACATAGAGAGGCTGCTGGCTACTCCAAGTGGAGGTGATGGTGTCTTTCTAATTATAAGGCACATGGTAGCTGTGAGGATTATTCTAAAAAAAGTTTGCTGATCAAAGATGGCCTTTAGAACTTTTGATAACATTGAAAACTACTAGGTCAATCATGACTGCTCTCAACCAACTAATTATGCCTATTTAGAAGTAACAATTATTTGAGAGGATATCATCTTGACAGCATTTTCTATTTTCTGAAAAAAAAAGAAATGTAAGGTTAGACTCCTTTTCTCTATACTGATGATGATGTAGGAGCTCAATGTAGTTCAGTGCCAATGTGATCTTTTTAAATACGACCTATGAAGTTCTGCCTGATGCTTTGCTCATTTGAGCTAAATTTAAAAATTCAAATGCGAGGGGCTTTTAAAAAATAAGTAAGGAATATATTTCTAACAAATGTTTAATCTCTTATTGGAAAACTAGCACTTTGTTGATTCTTTGTTTTTGTTATTGTTTGTGTTGCATGAACGCAGGTGCTGTCCCTGAGTTCATTCACTCTCTTCCTCTCTCTCTCACTTACTCTCTTTCTTTTATCCTTCCTTCCTTCCTTCCTTCCTTCCTTCCTTCCTTCCTTCCTTCCTTCCTTCCTTCGTTCGTTCCTTTGCCAGTCCTGGACTCAGGTCCTGAGCAAAGTTGCCCGCAGTTTTTTTTTTTTTTTGCTGAAGGCTACCACACTACCACTTGAGCCATTGCTCCACTTTTTGCTTTTTTCTATGTATGTGGTGCTGAGGAACCGAACCCATGGTTTCATGTATACAAGGCAAGCACTCTACCACTAGGCCATATTCCCAGCCCTTCTTCCTTTCTTTTCAAGGCTAGTCCTCTGTCACTGTGAACCACACGGCCACATCCAGGTGTTTGTTTTCCTTTTTGTTTTGTAGTTAACTGGAGATGAGACTCTTTAAGAGACATTCTTGTCCTCATTGGCATTAAACCATGATCCTCAAAGCTCAGCCTCCTGAGTAGCTAGGATGACAGACAGGCATGAGCCACCAGCACCCTGCACATTGGGACACTTCTAAAATGTAGATTTTATGCTTAAATACCTCGTCTCCACTGCCTTATGGAAGGAGCCCAAGTTGACCCCAGCCTTTTTAAAATTTTCCTAATACTTATAGCATTCAGCAATAGGAATTCCTGGTTTCTAGAAACTTGTTTTCTTCCTGCTTTTCTGTCTCTGTCTCTTCTTCCTGGAATCTTCCCCATTCATGTCTGCCTGTCAAATGGCTACCCAGCCTTAATGACCTACACAGACGTCAAGTTGAAATGATAAGCATTCTCTTAAATCCTCCAGGTAGATCAGAAGCTGTGCTAGTACTGGTGATATTGCTCTTCCTAATAATGCCACATAATTCACATGCAGTTTGTTTCTGAGCTGGTCTGTCTCCCTTGTGTCTTCCTCTATAGCACATTTGTATCAGAGTTCTATGGAGAGTTGGGAAACAGATCTCAATGAACTCGTGTTCCAATAGGAGGTGATTTGGTTCATTCTAGCTGATACCTCTATTGTCTGTATCTATTAGATAATGGGGTTGGGTTCAAGGACTTCCAAATGTCATTCTTGCCTTCAAATTTGGCCTTGTAAAACAATTTATTTTAATAATAGGACATGGAAGTTTACATTCTGTTATATTTTGTTAAATGGAGATACTGTAATTCTTTTTTTTTTAATCTTGAAGTCTTTGTACAAAGGAGTTGTATTCACCATATCAGTTGAGTACAATGCATCCCCTTCCTTCATTCTCCCCATCTCTCCTAGCCTCATGACTTGCCTCAGCTTTCTTATCCTTAAAAGATATGTACAAAGTACACCACGTGTGGGTAGAGAATGTTACAGGTTGAACAATACTGAAACATATTGCATCTGAGAATGAAGATGGCAAAACAAAAGTGAAAGCTATTGAATAATAGGGGTTGAGAGGGCAGAGAATGTGAGAGTAAAAGAAGGATTAATTTAACATACTGTATCATCATTTATAAAATCTCTTTTAAAAGGTGCTAAATTGAAGAGCTCTTTTTCTGCAAGTAGTGTTTGCAGTAAAAACGTTGTTCGAATTTTGAGATGATTTTCCCCTTTTTATTAATATTAAATTTAGTACAAATATTGTAAAAGTTAAATAATTTTCCCCCAGACACTCAATGTTCGATCTTATAATGTGAAATAGAAAGGAAATCAGCATGCAGAGTAACTATGTTGTGAAGGTTTGAAAATAATTATATATATAAATAAATGTACTCCCTTGAAAGACACTGGTCAAATTTCTCTTCTGCAAAGTTCATAGTATATGATGTGACAGTACTATTTAATATAATTAACTACAGAGGTTTAGTAAATGTTGCCCTCCAAAGAAAAAATCCAAGATGGTAGGTGGGATTTTCACATTACGGTGAGTACAGTGTTGAAGTAGACATAGTTGGTCTCCTGGGTGTGCTTTATCACTAAATGCAAGAGCTCCACTCACCTAATTTATTTTAGCAAGGGAAAGAATATGCTCTTGAATAGACACTTAGGTCAGAGAAAATACGTTCAAAAGAGTTAGTTTCAGCTAGGTAAAGTAGGATTTGGTACACTCGGCATTTTCTCTTCCAATTTTTTCTAGCAGCCAGCATTATTTTTAATGACCTTCATTAAATTTTTACAAATCAGCACTGCTTATCCATGTTCTTAAAGATTTTTGCACTTAAATGTTTTGGAGTAAATACCAGTAACATAAATAGTGCCATATTCATAATGTGTCTAAAATAGTATGCTGGTTATTTCCCCCCACTTAGGTAGCATTGGTGTAGCCAGTAGAAAGGACTCAGTTGGAGGATCAGAATTGTTGGAAAGTCTGGCTCCACTGTTAATGAGTAGTTTAGGATTGGAAGGTCTTTAAGTGCTTCCAGCCTAAGTTACCTACTCCATCAAAAATAGAAAGAGAAGCGCCTCTTGATGATTAGCAATACTGCATGGAGCTCTCTAGAACTAATACAGCATCTAAGGAATTAAGTCTATAATCACTGCCATAGAATGACGCTAGTTAAGAGGTATGTTATTATGGTCTTCAGAGTCAAAGTTTTAATGAAAGAATTGTATGCTACAGGTTTTCCAGTGCCCAGCCCATGTTAGTCTTAATAAATACTAAAGAACTGAGTTAGTAAAATGGTGTGCAAAGAATGTTTACTTGAGCGTCTCATTGGTGCCATATGGTATAAATATGAGTAGGATAACTGCAAAGAAGCTTCAGAGTGGAGAAGTATCCAAATATCCTCAAATTCTCGAGCTGTCCAGAAAAAGAACTTGGCTCCATTCTCCAGAAAGTTCCAACAGAGGAACTTGCCTCCCAAGGCTTCGGCTGAGGATAGACATGGTTTCAGGGGAAGGTGGTCACTTCCAGGAAGGTCCCACTCTGGTGGAAAATGGTCTCCTTGTAAGGGCAGGAGTCCTGTGGGGCCTCATTCGTTGTGGAACCTTACTAAAACCTGGCTGGCCTCGCCTGAGCAGGGAAAACACGCCATGTTTAGCATTTACTCAACTTTGCTCATTCATACTAGGGTATCATGATGGACCCTGAGTCTTTTTCTGTTTCATTAATTATTGAATTAGGTTTGCGTGTATCTTTACATGTTTCATTTTAGAGTATGTTGTGCCTGTTGGGTGCTTGAATTCAGGGCCTGGGAGTGGTCTGAATTTTTACTTTTTTAAAATCAAGATTAGTGCTCTACCACATGAGCCACAGCTCTACTCAGAGGCTTTTTTTTTTGACTGGTTACTTGGTGATAACAGGCTCACAGTCTTAATGGTAGGGCTGGCTTCAAACAGCAACCCTCAGCTCTCAGCCTCCTCAGTAGCTGGAGTGTAAGCATGAGCCAATGGTGCCTAGCATATTTTGTTAGTTTTTGAGAAATAGCTCATACAGGTTAATTGAAAAGCAGTAAAAAATTATTTTTTCTTATTCTTTAATGAAACAGCTTACTTAACAAGAAGAAATTCCAGAACAGGTATCTTGTGTGTTATGGAGAGGTGGTCTATGTCCATGCATAACAGTGGCTTGTTTTGCTCGCTTTGCATTCTTGGATACTAGACATTGCTTTCCACCTCAACAGCCATACTTTACGGTATGAAATATATATATATTTATATATATTTATATATATGTATGTATTACTACATACGTAGGAATCATGAGGATGTGGGCATACATTCTTTTTCTAGCAGAGTTATTTTGTATAATGAAGTATTTTCTCTGCAGAGAAATCAAAGGAAAACGGTAAATGCTAAAATTATTGCAGATGTTCTTTAGTCACCCACATCTCTTGATGCTGATGCTATTTCCTCTGCATTGTTGCGTGTTCTCCTTGTAATATGTTACAGATAGAAAAGCTTTTTTTTCTGGAAAAAAAAATGCTCCGAAGTGAATTTTCAATCAGTGTGACAACTTAATTGCAGTCCAAATTTTATGGTGAAATAATTTCAACATTTGAAAGTTTTAGATTTTTCCCCGAAATAATTTCTTGTTCCATGTACAGTTTTTCCATTACTAATGAAGTGATCTTGATGAATTTGTGTCAGAAATAAGGAAAGTCGCAATGGGCTAGATCCAAACAGCAGATGAACAGTAAGAACAGGACTCCAGTTCTCTTAGGCTGGCTCATCCAATGCTATCCATAAGGCAGATACAGGAAGTTATGCTGACTCAAGAAAAAGAGCAAAGAATTAAACATTTTCTTATGCTGAAAATTACAATGGGATTTTATTTAGTTTGGTCAAGAACACTGTGAACATTTTTTTGAGCTTTTCTCTAGTTTCCTTATTTTGTGGTGGTCTTCAGATTACTAGATCTTTACAAATCCACATGAATAAAGAACATTTACTGTTCTGAATTGAAATAGGTTGTTTGTTTGTTAGCTACGACTTACCTTTAAGGTCGCTAGAGGATTTAATTTGACTTGTATTTTAGACTTCATTTTTAATGAGTAGAAATTATACTGGAAGGCAGGGTCTGGCTGTGTTGCCTTGGCTGGTATTAAGGCAAAGTGCTCAATCAATTCTTCTGTCTCAGAGTCTGGAGTCACTGGGTCTGAAATGTGAGCCCCGGTGCCCCAATACCCAGCTTCATTGCATTTCCTTATTTTCCCAGGTATAGGGATGAGAATTTGATTGTGTTTGTCACTGAGTGACAAAAGAATTGGGAGTGTGTTTCATCTTCCCCCTCTTCTCTCTCCCTCTCTTCACCTCTCCTTTGTCTTCCCATCCCCTTCTCCCTTCCTTCCTTTCCTATTCCTCTCCCCTCCTTCTCTTGTCCCTTCCCCTTTCTCTCCCTCTCTTTCCCCTTGCCCCTCTTCTGTTACCTTCTCTCCCCCTCTCCAGCTTTCTTCTTTTTCTTTTCTTTTTTTTTTTTTGGCCAGTCCTAGGCCATGAACTCAGGGCCTGAGCACTGTCCCTGGCTTCTTCCTGCTCAAGGCTAGCACTCTGCCACTTGAGCCACAGCGCCACTTCTGGCCATTTTCTGTATATGTGGTGCTGAGGAATCGAACCCAGGGCCTCATGTACACGAGGCAAGCACTCTTGCCACTAGGCCATATCCCCAGCCCTCTTATTCTTTTCTTGCAGCACTGGGAATCAAACCCAGGGTCTTGAGCATGCTAGGCCAACCCAAATGGAGTTTTTTCTGATATTATATTTGGAAAAAATGACTGTTTTTCAAATATTGTTAATCCCCTAAAATTCTCATCCCCCAAACACAATAATCCCAAACCCTATGGAAGTTCACAGCCAATTAAACTAGTTGTAGTTGAGTATTTGAGTTTGTTCTTCTCCATCATGAGATTTAGGATGACCTCAGATGTGGGCCATGCAGTTAATCTGACAAAGGCACAGGCCATACCAGCCTGGAGAGGACTTCCAGAAGCAGGTTTTCCAGAGTCTGGCTTGACATTATAACTAGATTATAACTGTAATTTTGGGTTGGTTTTCATCAGACGATGACATGCAATTCAGCTATACAGAAAGAAATGTGTATCCACAATTTTTGGTCATGTTCTGTGGCTGAGAATAGCCTGTGGTTTTTTTCTCCTCAACAATGAATACTGTTTCAGATGGTAGTTAAGATGATCATATTACTTAGTATGAGGGCATCTATGTAGTTATGAAATCTAGTCCTAGGTCATTAGGACAACATCCTCTGTTCACCATATCTTACAAACTTTAGTACCAAGAACATAAAAGTCTCTGGGATATTTTTAGGATGTTGGAGGTTACACATTAGAAGCCATAAGTTTAATAGGGGCATTGTCTCTTCAGAAGAGTCTGTCTATCACATGTGAAGATTTCTAAACCTCCCATGCCTTTGCCACATCATGGCGATGAATCCTAATGTTGGTATTCTCAAGTTATTTCTAAGTTTTCAACATAGTTCCACTGATAGTAAGAAACATTAGAACTTCCTGTTCTTTAACGTATACACCACAGCAAAGAAACGTAGGCAAAGGTAGGACCCAGGAATCAATGCCTGTAACCCTAGCTTCTCAGGAGGGTGAGATCTGAGGATTGCAGTTTGAAGCTACTTGGGGCAAGAAAGCTTATGAGACTCTTATCTCCAATAAACTACTCAGAAAAATCTGGAAATGGCACTGTGGCTCATGTGGTAGAATGCCAGCCTTGAGCAAAAGTTGCTTGGGACAGTGCCCAGAGTTCAAGTCCCAGGACAAACAAAAACAAAAATCTCATGCAAGTGTAAGAATTTATTGATTTGGTATGAATTTATTGTAATAATCACGTATAAAGACAATATCATTGTTGAAAAAGACTAAAGAGAAATCAGTGTCAATGTGTTTGAAGAAAATGGGGTCATTTGATGTTTAAATCTGCCTTTGGCCTTTTTTATTGCATACAAGTTGTCTAGTCAGACATGTTAGGTTGTGTTGAATGCTCTGCTCCGGTTCTCTAATGGTACCAAATAGGGTAATAGATTAGAACTAGGAGAGATGAGCAGCTACAGCTCATATTTGCCTTGAAATCTTGAGCATTTTCTGATTAAATCCTGGGATGATCAGTGAGTCAACTTTGCTCAGCATACTAAACCATGATTTTCCCCCCATCTTGGTGACATGGTTGAAATTGTAAATATCAAGTGTGTTTGAACAAGAGCATGATCCATAGACCTGGATCTGAACCTACTTCACATATGCCTTATTACAAGAAGACATTATAAATCGCCTAACTAGAAATTAGAAATCTACCTTTTAGCAAGTCTATTTTGAAGTTGGAAAATACTCGTTTTCCTCTGCAAAAGAATGGTCTCTGTAGCATCCAGTGGAATGGATTATCTAATATCAGAGATACGAACCTCAGACTCACAGAAGCCAGAAGGCATTAGTCGACCTTGTGCTGGGCTTAATGGGATAGCTTTTTAGAAGAATTTGGCCAACAGCACACAAGTCTAGCTGGGCATTATAAATCTAGAATGGCTCAGGATGAATTTAACCTCACTCCCCGACCCATCTTCTTCTCCTGTGTCTCCCAGTGAATGGTGTCATTGTCCAAACCAGACTGAAGTTGCCTCTTTAAATTTTAATTTTGGAAAAAATGGGATTAAGTGGTGAAAGGTGCCAGAGAAAATGATGAATAATGGAAATAGGTAGTAACTACTGGCCTGTGTACATGTTAAATAAT
Organism: Perognathus longimembris pacificus; assembly: GCF_023159225.1. NCBI lineage: Eukaryota > Metazoa > Chordata > Mammalia > Rodentia > Heteromyidae > Perognathus > Perognathus longimembris. Next base: position 28,249 of record NW_025961502.1, read on the forward strand.
TGTTTATGTGAATGTAAGCACTTAGAATTACAAATGAATATCTTTCATAGTTGATTTCATTTCTGTGGCAATCTTAACTCCAGTCCTAAGGCACACAAAAATATGAGTGAGACTGAACTGTTATTGATTACTGATGTGACTCTACTGGTGTCAGTCAACAAGTGGTGAGATTCTTCTTTTGTCAAACTATTGCTGAGACTGAGCCATTGTCAAGTGTTGGTGACACATTACTGGTACCATTCCTGCGGAGTCAGAACCAGAGCAATGTCTTCTGTAATTGAAATGAATCGACTTTGCCTTGGAGCTTTACTATACTAAATCAAACTAGAGATGGATGAACAGGAAATACTCTTCTGTCTCAGTGACAGAAATTGTCTGTCTACAGACATTTCTCTTGGTCACTATGGCAACTACCCCTCCCCACACTTTGCTAGCCATTAAGATGTATCAAGACAGAGATGACCGTTTGCAGCATCAGGTATTTGAACTAAAAAGAGATTTGCTAGAAAGTTGGAAAGTTATTTCTTGGAGGAAAAGTGAGATCCTTAAAAACCTTAATTGACTTTTTTTCTTACTTGAAAAGTAGTTTGTTTCTTTCTTCAGTGACGGTGAAGCTGTGTGCATAGGACAATCCATGCCCTTCATGCGCCTGTGTTTAGGAATCTGCTCCCTGGCAGTGCCCTGGCAGGGCAGAGTTACATAGACAAGCAAAATCTCAGTTCCTGCCACCTGGGGCAGGCAATCATAGTCAGGGAAATGAAACCTAAGGAGCAGATGGATTTCAAAGTGATTTGTAGACTTAAAAGTGATAGGAAAATATAGTAGTTTAAAAGTTTCCCAAAGCAATCAGGGCTGGGAATGTGGCTTAGTGGTATAGTGCTTGCCTAGCATGCACGAAGCCCTGGGTTCGATTCTTCAGTACCACATAAACAGAAAAAGCCAGAAGTGATGCTGTGGCTCAACTGTTGGCATGCTAGCCTTCTGCAAAAGAAGCTCAGTGACAGTGCCCAGGTCCCTGAGTTCAAGCCCCAGGACTGGCAAAAAAAATTACAAGCAATAAATTAATAAGCATTACACAAAAAGTAAAAATATTCCAAATTGGTAGGCCATTGCTCTCAGAAAGAGTTCAGCGACAACGCTTCTGAAAGGGTAGTGATTGGATTTAGAATGACTATATTTAGGAATCAGTCATTTAAGTATGACAGGCTCTTCAGAGTAGATAGTCAGAATACATGGAGAGCCTTTTAGAGGCAGAACTTGGGCAGTTTGTTGGGATCATGGCAAAGTGGCTAAAAGCATAACGTGGAGGCTAAATGTTACGTGGTACCAATACACTGTTCATGGTCCTATTTGTTGTTGTTGGGGGTTTTTGTATGACATTTAGCTGAAAAGTTAATTATAAAATCATAAAGTTAATACAATTATAACTAAAATTCATTGAGTGCTTATTCAATAGTGCAGTCAGGCACTATTTCAAGAGTTTTGCATGTTTTATTCTCTAATTATAGGGGATAAGCACTATTTTTTCTTAAAAAAATTTATTTCCATGTTTGCAGCTGATAAACTGAGGTACAGATAGAATAAAGGTCAGAGAGCAAGTAGTTCACAGCCACTGATCAAGTCAAGCAGATAAAGCTCATAGGGTTAGTTAGTGTCATATGGGACAGCGGCTTAAAAGTAAAAAGGTGTCTAGAGAGTGTAAAGACTGGAAAAATACTGGATTTGTGACAGGGGTGTGGGGGGAAATCCCTTTTGAACTCTGCACAGAAGAGTCACATGAAACTATTTTGAAGAGAAGAAGCTGGGTGAATCCAGGGCACCAACTAGAAACCATAAGACCAGGCTACAAGTTTCTCAGCTGGGGAGTAAACGTTTGAAGTAGAGTGAGGGCAGAAAGGATGGAAAGGAAGGCCTGGCACGGGAATTCATTTGAACCCTGCTACTAATTGGTGAGGGAGAAGAAGGCATTAATGATGATTTGTATGCTTTTTTGGGTTAATGGTGATTGCATTAGCAGGTGGAGAGCCTGTTCTTTTATTGATTGAACTTCCTAATGCTGACCATTCTCAAGTACCCTTCCTTTGAAATTATCTTTCTTCCTTTGTGCTGGTGATAACTGTTGCACCTCATCTCTCCTCTCTCCCCACCCTCCTTCAGTGGTTCTTTTCTGAAGTTGGCACTCTTCACTATCCAATCTGGGACTCATTTCTTTCCCTCTCCACTATGCTACAGAGTAGATATGCTGTCCACTTAGCTTCAGTCTGAAAGCTGCACAATTTCATGGAGGAGACAGCTGAGATCCATTCCCCTCTTCACCATATTAGCTGTGGTGTGGAATAATAGTCTTTGATACTGTTTTGCTCGTGTGTGAATGTGAATGATACCTCCATAATGGAGTTTTTCAATGCACCGAGTCTAGAGAAAAGGCTCCCAACACAGTGGTCCCTTGACAAGTTTTATTTGCTCTTTTTCTTTTCTTCCCTCTTCCTCCTATCCAAATATTTCCTTTCAGTTGAAGTCACTTCCCTGATGGGGATTCCTCCTATGTTAACAGAAATAGTCATGGTTCTCGTTTGCTTGCCAAATGTTAAACTGTGCACAATCACCTTTCATAGACAAATAGCACAGCGATTGTCTTTTGGTTTCAAACATGGAATGAGTTAAAACTCTAAAAATATAAGAGATAGGAACTACAACAGAGTTATAATCATAAACGGGTTGTACGTGAAACTACTTCAGACAGAGGGGCAAAGATTTATCTTCCAGTTGGACTCCAAAATACAGCATAAAACAAGCTGTAGGAACATAATATATGAAAGATAAAAATTTCCAACCCCCTTACATATCTCGAAATTGTATTTGTACAGATGTTATGAATGATACAATAGCTGATCTTTAATGTAGAGTAGGAATTTTATTTGATGAAACAGATGGTATTGAAAAAATTTATCTCAGCAAAGTACTGACTCATACAGAATAATATGAACTTTTTCATTTTGCAATGGGAGGGTAGATGAGCCTAAGTAAACTTGCTAAAAATGTATTAAAAAACCTAAGCTCTTCAAAATAAGCCCAGGGACAGTTCCCAGGCTATGAGCTTGAGCTCCAGGACTGGCATAATAGGAAGAGGAAGAGCAGGAGGATGTGGAGGAGGAAATGCTTAGGGTTAGCAGTATGAAGTGGGACTGTCCTGGGTTTATTTAAACTCCAGCCTTGCCATTTCCTACTTCTGTGACTTAATCCAGTTACTTAACTTCTTTGAGTCCAAGGTTTTTTCTCCATTTGAGAATAATAATATCATCATGTGGCATATTTCCTATTAAGTGGTTACCTTTATATAAAGACATTCATTCAGTGTCTAGCAGAAGATATGTAGTAAGTGCTAGATATTGTTGAAAACTGGGTGTGAAGCAGTTGCAAGCCTTACTAATTAGGTGCACTAGGGAAGGTTTGTTAATTTTAATTCCTCAGCTTTTTTCTCTCTTTCAGCCAACCTTCTCAAACTTTCTTGTAAGAACTAAAGGAGTTGTGTGTGTGTGTGTGTGTGTGTGTGTGTGTGTATGTGTGTGTGTGCAGGGTACTTCACACTTTATCTAGCTTAAAAGAAAACTGATATAGAGTCATAAAAGAAGTTGTGTGTAGTTTTATTAACCATAATAGAAAGTTTAGACTTAATTTCAAATATTCTAAGAACACATTGGAAAGTTTTAGCTAGAAAAGTGATGTGCCATGTTTTAGAAAGATCCCCTTGATTACTGTGGTGTTGTAGAATGATTGGGATCAAGGAGTGCAATGGGAGAGCCAGGAAGCAGGTTCAGACATGCTATCAATAACTGTGATGCTCAAAACCATGAAAGAAACAGAGACATACTCACTAGACACTATGTTGAAAATTAACTATATAACTTGTGTGGGGGGAATGGAAGAAAACACAGGGAGAGAGCTTGCGGAAGGGGTGACATTGTCTAAAAAGAAATGTACTCATTACCTGACATGTTCTTGTAATCTCTCTGTACATCACCTTTTAAATAATAAAAGAATACAAAATTACAAAAATAAAAAATACAGGATAAATAGCACCTTTTGCCATCCATAACTATTTTCCGTATATTTAAATAAAATTTCTAAAGAAAAAAAAAACAAAAATCCTAAGCTCTTGTTCAAATATAAACATTACCTGTAAAAGGCTTTTCCCTGATTGAACTCATTTTCTTAGAGCCCATTCAGTATCTCATAGGTAGTATTCCCTCCATTTTTAATCAACATATTTATAAAAATCTACAGGTAAAATGATACATACTTATCAAGTACAACATATTTTACACATAGAGTGGTTAAATCTAGCTAACATATATATCGCAGATTATTATCATTTTTGTGGTGAGAACACTCAACATCTACCCTATACTCTCAGAAGGTAGATTAAGAGTTTATGCGTAAGACCCAAATTTACAGGAGGCCTAGAGATTTAATTGCCAAGACTTCAGCAATGGTATTGGCAAATATCAAACTTAGGTCTTTGTAATTCTTAGACGTTTTGCCATGTTGCCACAAAAGCCTCATGAGCATTAAGAGGATTTCAATTGAACACTAGTCTGAAAAAATGAGGTTTTGGTGAAATTGGAAAAATAATAATAGGATGTGAGATTAAAACTCTGTTAATCTTTATTCTTGATGATTCTTTCTACTCCTATTCCTCTGAAAATCTAAAACGATAGAATCTCAAAATAGATTTCAAAAATTCAATACCTCTCAAATATTCAGATGAGAATATACATGCTTCCCAGTAGTAAAGAGAAGAACAAGTAAGTTATAAGAAATAGCCCAAATGCCTATGGTCTGAAGTCCTGTCGCACTCTTATTCTTCTCATTCCATACCTGTGGCTTTAGAGTAAGTTTCCTGTGATCAGCTGACAGAAGAAGAAACTGGGGCCTGCTTTACAGAACCTTCTGTGTGATATTCAGGCACCATGTAAGAGTAGATAGTTGTAGCACTTTGACTCTGTACTAGGATGACCTTGAAAGGACGCTGGTAAAGGGAAATTCTCTAGGTGGGCAGAACATTGAGCAGTGTCTCTGTTGGTTGGCTTACAGGGAGAAGGGGCCAGTTGAGTGACTTTATGGATGTATGAGCTCTTGTGTGAATTGTTTGGCTAGCTGGTTAGGGACTTAGAAGAGGCATGACTGGAAAATTGGTCACAAGGAAATTGGGGATGAGGTAGGTGGTAGAACTTGCTGAGTGGGCACAATACCAAAAGATAACCTGAGTGGAGGATGGTGTTTGTAATTAAGTGAAAAGATTGCTCCTTTTTGTGGCTAGAAATCATCCTTTTTCCCATGCCACTCCTGTTCTTACACAATGGAGCCATGTGCAAAATGGCCATGAACCACTGGGTGGGGGACTATGCATGGCTTCGAAAGCATGACTGACTCGCCATGCTGACCCAGCTACGGCCATTGCTGATTGCCCAGTCAGCTGACCAAAGAGATGAGTAGTGGTGGCTGATAGGGTACTGTTTTCCAGAGTGATTGAAGCTAATGATGGTGGATATATTTCTTTGGATCACTTTTGTCATAGAGCAGTATTTGTTCTTACTGGAATTCTCATTTCCTATATATACACCTTCCTTGCATGCAATGATTGTGATAAATTACCATCCATGGACTTATAGAATGTTTGATCTGCCATCATGGTATTCAAATAGCATTGCTTCTGGTCAAGGGACTCACCTTCCAGCAAAGGATAGACATAATGCTCATGGTGGTAGAATTCACTGGTTTGCTATGACATCCTGCAGCTGCTGGCAGGACAGTGTGGTGGAAGACTTTGTCATGATGCCATAACTCCCATCAAGCCTACCAAGCTTCCCCAGGAGACTGTGATACTGTGAATTGAATAGGTGGGATTTTTCTCTGAAATTAGAATCAATGGATTGAAGAATCATATGGTGAACATGGTAGTGACACCACTCACGATTACTCTTAGTGACCCATTAACAAAATTTTTGTTTCCTTTTCCTATGATCTTACTTTGTGCTGACCTAGATGCCTTTGTCCTAAAGGAAGGAATGTTTCAATCGGGAGACACAATGGTTCCATTGAACTGGAAGTGAATTCTGCTCCCTGGACGCTGTGGCTTTCTCATGCCTCTGAATGGACAAGCAAAGAAGGAAGCTACTGTGCTGGCTGGGGTGATGGATCTGTTTGCAATCAGGGGGTATCGGATAGCTACTTCCTAGTGTCTGGGTCCTAGAAGATCCCCGAAGTTGCCTTTTGGTATTAACGTGTTCTGTGATTAGGGTCGATGGAAAAATATTTTTTTTTTTTTTGCCCGTCCTAGGGCTTGGACTCAGGGCCTGAGCACTGTCCCTGGCTTCTTTTTGCTCAAGGCTAGCACTCTGCCACTTGAGCCACAGAGACACTTCTGGCTTTTTCTATATATGTGGTGCTGAGGAATCGAACCCAGGGTTTCATGCATGCTAGGCAAGCACTCTACCACTAAGTCACATTCCCACCCCGATGGAAAACTATTACAGTTACCATATCTAATGGACTATCAGTTGTACAGACCCTTTAAGAATGAAGGTTTGTATTACCTGGCCCAGTATAAAACCATAAGTAGCTTGGTGAGACAAAGGGAAAACAGAATAAGTAGAGAGAGAAAGTAATTATAAGTAACCACAGGTGACCACATGGGCAACTGTAAAATAATTGTCAGGACTATGTCTTCTTTATTTACTTATGATTGTATTTGTGCATTTAGGAGTTTTCTGTGCACATATGTAAATATACTAAGCCCAGTGTTCTCCTTAAGTTGCTTGTTATGTAACCTAAGAGGTATCGTAGTGTTAAGTGTTGTTAATTTGACATCACTTGCTTTTTTTTTTTTTTAATTCGGTTGGTCATGTGGCTTGAACTCAGCCTGAGAGCATGGCCCTGAGCTTTTCTCCTTAAGACTAGCACTCTACCACTTTGAGCTCCACTTGTGGATTTCCAGTGATTAATTGGAGATGAGCATCTCAATGGATTTTTCTTCCTGGGCTGACTTTAAACTTTGATCTTCAGATCTCAGCCTCCTGAATAGTTAGGATTACAAGTGGGAGCCACCAGTGCCTTGCCTGGTACATCCTATTATTGCACTTAAATGATTGGATCTTGTGAAGTATAAACATTGCCCATGTACTGGTGTGTTCCTTCTGGAGAAAGGCTAGTTTGTCTGGTTATATATGTATGAATTATGATACAATGATGCTTGTTACTATCAGTATTGAGAGATTGGGTATAATGTAAGATGATGTATATTGATAAATATGAGCAGATTTGTGGTAGTTAATTGGTTTATGTGTCAATTTAAGTTGGCCACAGGTACTGAGATACTTAATTCAACCTTATTCTGACTGTGTCATACTGATGGCATCTCATTAAAAACCTTTTGAGAGATATCTAATTTTATTTTTTTTTCAATTTTTATTATCAAACTGATGTACAGAGAGGTTACAGTTTCATACATTAGGCATTGGATACATTTGTTGTACTGTTTGTTACCTCGTCCCTCATTCCCCCCTCCCTCCTCCCCCTTTCCCTTTCGCCCCCTGAGGTGTTCAGTTCACTTACACCAAAAATTTTGGCAAGTATTACTTTTGTATTTGTTTGTCTTTTTTTACCCTGTGTCTTTCAATTTTGGTATTCCCTTTCAATTTCCTAGTTCCAATACCAGTATACACGGTTTCCAATATACTCAGATAAGATTACAGAGATAGTGTAGGTACAACCACAGGAAGGTGATACAAGAACATCATCAATAATAGAATCTACAGATACATATGGGATATTGAAAGTAGTTACAACTGTGATATAACAATTGTTTCCATAACATGGAGTTCATTTCACTTAGCATCATCTATGTGTTCATAAGGGTATAGCTATTGAGCCTTGTGATGCTCTGCTATGACAGGACTAAACCTGTACTAATTATTCCCAATAAGGGAGACTATAGAGTCCATGTTTCTTTGGGTCTGGCTCACTTCACTTAGTATAATTTTTTCCAAGAGCTTCCATTTCCTTACAAATGGGACAATGTCATTCTTTCAGATAGAAATATAAAATTCCATTGTATATATGTACCATATTTTCCTGATTCATTCGTCTACTGAGGGGCATCTGGCTTGGCTCCAGATTCGTGCTATGACAAATTGTGCTGCGATGAACATTATTGTGCTGGTGGCATTACTGTGATTTTGTTTGTGGTCTTTTGGATAGATACCCAAAAGTGGGGCTGCTGGGTCATAGGGGAGTTCTATATTTAGCCTTCTGAGGAATCTCCATACTGCTTGCCAGAGTGTCTGAACCAGTTTACATTCCCACCAACAATGGATTAGGGTTCCCTTTTGGCCACATCCCCTCCAGCAATTGTTATTGTTAGTTTTCTTTATATGGGACATTCTTACTGGGTGAGATGGAATCTCAGTGTTGTTTTTGATATGCATTTCTTTCATGGCCAGTGATGTAGGGCATTTTTTCATATGTCTCTTGGCCATTCTCATTTCCTCATCAGAGAAGTCTCTTTGTAAGTCTTTAGCCCACTTGATGAGGGGGCTATTGGTTCTTTGCGGTTTTGTTTTGAAAGAAGGTAATTTTTTAGTTCTGCATATATTTTAGATATGAGGCCTTTGTCTGTTGAATGTCCAGTAAAGATCTTCTCCCAGTCTGTGGGCTTTCTGTTTATCTTGCGAGCTATGTCACTTGCCGTGCAGAAGCTCTGCAGTTTGATGCAGTCCCATTTGTCCAACCTTTCTTTGATTTGTAGCGTTTCTGGGTCTTTGTTAAGGAAGTTCCGTCCCGTGCCAAGGAGCCCAAGTATTTCTCCTACTCCTTCCTTTAGTGTTTTCAGGGTGTCTGTTATGATTTCGAAGTCTTTAATCCATTTGGAATTGATTTGGGTGCCGGGTGACATATAAGGATCTAGTTTCAGTTTGTTGCATGTGTTGAGCCAGTTTTGCCAGCACCACTTGTTAAAGAGGATATCTTTCTTCCATACTATTGTTTTAGCTCCTTTATCAAAGATTAAGTAGGCATAGTTCTGTGGGTTCATTTCTGGGTCTTCAATTCTGTTCCATTGGTCTTCAGGCCTGTTCTGGTGCCCATACCAAGCTGTTTTTATTACTATAGCTTTAAAATACAGCTTGAAGTTGGGTATTGTTATTCCTCCAGCACTGTTCTTTCTGCCTAGGATTGTTTTTGCTATTCTTGGTCTTTTATTGTTCCATTTGAATTTCTGGATTGCTTCCTCTATTTCATTAAAAAATGGTGGGTGGGATATTAATGGGTATTGCATTGAATTTGTAGATAGCCTTTGGCAATATTGCCATTTTGATTATATTAATCCTCCCAATCCAGGAGCATGGGAGGTTTTTCCATTTCCTTACTTCTGACTTAATTTCAATTTTCAAGCTTTTAAAGTTCTCATATCTAGTTTAAAGGCAAGAGAACCAGTAACCGGGTACTAGACACCTAGGTACCCATATTCTTAGCTGCTCTGGAGGCTAAGATCTGAGTATTGTGGATCAAAGTCAGTGTGGGCAGGAAAGTCTGTGAGACCCTTATCTGCAATTAACCACTAAGAAGCCAGAAGCTGAGCTCTGGCTCAAATGGTAGAATAGTAGCCTTGAGCATAAAAGCTCAGGGGCAGCACCCAGAATCCTGGGTTCAAGTCCCAAAACTGGCACCAAAAAAAAAAATGGCAAAGCCAACTACTTACTGACAACAAAGAGCTCATTCATCTAAGCATGGACCTAGAATTCTAAACACTAACCCATTACTCTTCTTACTAGATACTCATCTCCTGAAATCAAAAAGGCTTAGGGTCCTTTTTCCTATTTATTTAGCCCATGTAGCCTCAGTATTTTCTCAAAAAGAATCAAGATTTTCTTTTGGTAAATTAGACCATTTGAACCAAATGATGGTAAATTAGAAAGGTATGTGAATTTTAGCTATTCCAAACTATCAAAAACACACAGTAACCCAGTTTCCTTGCTCACAAATAACTTTGTTGATAGATGAGAATCGGATACTCATTGGAGCCATTTTAATGAACCCGTAAGATTTAAGAATAATTCATATACTAAAGTATTTCAAAACAGTTCACTTGAAACACTTAAGTTATAAATTTTTGTAATTTAATGTATTTGTTTCTTTTTAGAAAACTCTATTAGATAGAAAGATGAAAGGTGAAGTTGAATCTCATCTTGATCAAACTGTACCACATAAAGTGTTAACATTGGAATTAGGATAATTTGCTATGTTGCACTTATTTACAGTTTTATTTTCCCTATTTTTAGATGTTAAGATTGACTTTTAATTGCAGAGAATAAGATTATTGCCTTTATATAATCAAACTTCTAATATGTATCGAGCCTTTGGTGGACAAAGTCTAGCTCATGAACGCACTCATTATCAAAGGAGATGCATTATGCTTTGGGATGTGGGAAGATAATGGGGTATTATCACGACATGAATCTTGGATTTCAGTTATATATATGCATATATACGTATGTATATATACATATATACGCATATGTATACACACATATATATAGACACATATGTATATGTGCATATATAGAGAGAAAGTTTATTAGGAGAGAGCACATGTAAAGAATTACAATGTATGAGGATCATTGTGTTTCATAAAAGAAGTCCATGAACAGCATTCTATGAGACTTGGGAGAAAAGAGTTGTTACTGTTGCCTGAGAAAGGTTCATGGATATCTGTCTGGAGGTGCTGGCATTTGATCTCTGATCTTAAAGCCAAACTAGATTTGAACAAGAGAGTCTTTGAGGGTTTCAGTCATGCCTATGAATTAAAGTGGGTAAATGATCTAGTCTTTACACAATGTCTCGCACCAAGTAGAGTGTCAATAAATGCATGAGGGGGGCTGGGGCTATAGCCTAGTGGCATGAGTGCCTGCCTCGGATACACAAGGCCTTAGGTTCGATTCCCCAGCACCACATATGCAGAAAACGGCCAGAAGCGGTGCTGTGGCTCAAGTGGCAGAGTGCTAGCCTTGAGCGGGAAGAAGCCAGGGACAGTGCTCAGGCCCTGAGTCCAAGGCCCAGGACTGGCCAAAAAAAAATAAAAAAATAAAAATAAATGTATGAGGATTAAGTGCATAATCTGCAAGTTGACTGTTACTGCCTGCTTGTCTGCCTTGTGAATGATGTCAGAGAAGTCACTGGAGAACATTTTCCCAAGATCTAACTTGCACAATGTTTCTTCACTTACCAAGGGCTTTAACTGCTTTGCTTCCCCGTATTCCAATTCTCATAAACATTGGCCACCATGCTTTGTCTCTAAAACATGGTGCAGCTGCTGGGTGGTCCTTCTACCGACCCCTAACAGAGTCAGCTGTTCACCAGAGAGTAGGATTGATGTCTGACCAACAGATGAATGAAAGGAGAGGAGGGGCTGCTGGGAGGCAATTCGTGCAGTGGCTTGGCTTGATTGTATTAAACGGGTAGAGATGGATGGAAGCTTAGTTTCAAGCCAGTTCTGAAGATAGGTAATTTGTGTCAAATAGATCTGAAGTGCTGTATCCATGGAGGGAAGTGGAGTGGAGAGCCGAGTCCAGTGCCATTATAGATTACATGCTTACAGCCTGGGTAGCAATGAGATTTTAACCTTCACGTAGGACCCAGATATTCATGACCCATGTCATCAATAGACCAAGGTTGGTATAGGTTAAAAAACTTCAAACTACCTTAGCCAAGGACTAGACCAGTCATCGTTTTAACAATTCTGTAGGATGTGTGAAAGGGGAAGATGATTTTGACAGGAAGACCGTAAGTGCTTTCTCAGGTGTTTCCTCTCTCTCTAGCATTTGTCTCTCTGAGTGTTCTTCCTTGCTCAAACTTACATTCTCTTTTATGACATTTCTCTTGATTGTCTTCTTTTTCGCTGGTCTCTTCCCCTCAGAATCCTTTCTTCCTTGGGCTGGCAAGAACAGCCCCCATGAATTTTACTGGATCGATCTCTCTCTCTTTCTCTCTCTTTTTTTAATGTCTTGATATTGACGTTGTCCTCTGTTTGGAAGAAACTTCTGTGTTGACTTTCACCTCTGGGGTTTTGAGTTGTAGTTACAGGGTGGTCATCCCAAATAAAATGTGTTAGTGTCACCTTCTACATCGTACCTCCAAGACTGAATCTATTGGCTCATTCTATTCCTCCTGATAGCTGCCTACTGTTTTATTTTCTGTCTTGCTGTCATCCAGTT
>NW_025961503.1:0-23202 GCF_023159225.1 Perognathus longimembris pacificus
ATTTGTAAGTTTCAGCATAAGAAAATGTTTTAATTCTTCGCTCTTTTACTTGAATCACCATAGCTTCCTGTATCTGCCTTATCGATAGCATGGGATGAGCTAGCCTGAGAGAGCTGGAGTCCTGTTTTCACTTTTCATCTGCGGTTTGGATCTAGCCCATTGGGTCTTTCCTTATTTGTGACACACATTCGTCAAGGTAACTTCATTAGTAATGGAAAAACTGTACATGGTACAAGAAATTATTTCTGGGAAAAATGTAAACCTTTCAAATGGTGAATTTAATTTACCATAAAATCTGGACTGCAATTAAATCAGCACATTGATTAAAAATTCACTTTGGGGCATTTATTTTCAGAAAAAAGTGTGGCTATCTGTAACATAATACAAAGAGAACACGCAACAATGCATGATTTTTTTCACCACAGCAAATAGTATAAACAACAGGAGTTTTGGGTGACTAAAAAATGTCTGCAATAATTTGAGCATTTTCCTTTTTCCTTTGATTTCTCTGCAGAGGAAATACTTCATTATAGAAAATAACACTGTTAGAGAAAGAATGCATGCGCACATTCTTGTGATTCGTGTGTGTGTATGTGTGGGGGGTGGATAATGCTGTAAAATATGGCTGTTGAAGTTGGAAAGCTATGTCTAGTATTCAAGAAGGCAAAGCAAACAGAACAAGCCACTGGCATGCATAGACATAGACCACCTCTCCATAACACACAAGATACCAGTTCTGGAATTTCTACTTGTTAAGCAGTTTCGTTCAAGAATTAGGAGAAATAATTTGTATATGCTTTTCGATTAACCTATAAAATCTATTTCTCAAAAACTAACTAAATATGCTAGGCCCCATTGGCTCATGCTTACACCAGCTACTCAGGAGGCTGAGAACTGAGGGTTGCTGTTTAAAGCCAACACTAACCTTAAAGACTGTGAGCCTGCTATCACCAAGTAACCAGCCAAAAATAAAAAGCCTGGAAGTAGAGCTGTGGCTCATGTGGTAGAGCACTAGCCTTGATTCAAAAAAAGAAAAAATCAGACCACTCCCAGGCCCTGAATTCAAGCAACCAACAGGCACAACATACTCTAAAATGAAACATGTAAAGATACACGCAAACCTAATTCAATAATTAATGAACAGAAAAAGACTAGGTGTTCATCATGATACCCTAGTATGAATGAGCAAAGTAGAGTAAATGCTAAACACGGCGTGCTTTCCCTGCTCAGGCAAGGCCAGCCCAGGTTTTACTAAGCCTCCACAATGAATGAGGCCCCACAGGACTTCTGCCCTTACAAGGAGACCATTTGCACCAGGGTGGAACCTTCCTGGAAATGACCACTTTGCCCTGAACCCATGTCTATCCTCAGCCAAACCCTTGGGAGGCAAGTCCCTCTCCTGGAACTTTCTGGAGAATGGAGCAAAGATCTCTTTCCTGGCAACTCGGGGATTTGAGGACATTTTGATACTTCTCCACTCTGAAGCTTCTTTGCAGTTATCCTACTCATATTTATACCATATGGCACCAATGAGATGCTCAACTAAGCATTCTTTGCACACAATTTTACTAACTCACTCAGTTCTTCAACATTTATTAAGACTATCATGGGCTGGGCACTGGAAAACCTGTAGCATACAATTCTTTCATTAAAACTTTGACTCTGAGGACCATAATAACATACCTCTTAACTAGCATCATTCTATGGCAGTGATTTTTAGACTACATTCCTTAGATGCTGTTTTAGTTCTAGAGAGCTTCCATGCAGTATTGCTAATCATCAAGAGGTGCTTCTCTTTCTATTTTTGATGGAGAAGGTAACTGAGGCTGGAAGCACTTAAAGACCTTCCAAGCTTAAACTACTCATTAACAGGGGAGCCATACTTTCCATCAATTCTGATCCTCCAACTGAGTCCTTTCTATAGGGGACACCAATGATACCTCAGTGGGGGGAAAAATAACCAGCATACTTTTTTACACACTTTATGATTATGGCACTATTTATGTTACCGTTGTCTACTCCAAACTATTTAAATGCAAAAATCTTTAAGAACATGGATAAGCAGTGCTGACATGTAAAAATTTAATGAAGGTCAATGAAAATAATACTGGCTGCTAGAAAAAAATTGGAAGAGAAATGCTGAGTGTACCAAATTCTACTTAACCTAACTGAAACTACTTCTTTTGACCTTATTTTCTCTGACCTAAGTGTCTATTCAAGAGAATAGTTTTTCCCTTGCTAAAGAAAATTAGGTGAGTGGAGTTCTTGCAGTTAGTGATAAAGGATACCCAGGAGACCAAATATGTCAACTTCAACACTGTACTCACCGTAATGTGAAAATCCCACCTACCATCTGGGATTTTCTCACTGGAGGCCAACATTTACTAAAACTCCGCAATTAATTATATTAAATATTACTGTTACATGATATATCCTCAAATTTGTTAAGAAGGGAAATTTGACTAGTGTCTTTCCAGGGAGTACACTTTTTATATATGTAATGTTTTCCACACTGGGCACCATAGTTATTCTGCATGCTGATTTCCTTTCTATTTCATATTATAAGATGGAACATTGAGAGTCTGGGGAAAAATTATTTAACTTTTACAATATTTGTACTAAATTTAATACAAAAAAAGGGGAAAAATCATCTCAAAATTCTAACAACGTTTTTACTGCAAATACTACTTGCAGAAAAAGAACTCTTCAATTTAGCACCTTTTAAAAGAGATTTTACAATTGATGATAAATTGTGTTAAATTAACCCTTCCTTTACTCTCACATTCTCTGCCCTCTCAACCCCTATTATTCAATAGCTTTCACGGAGTTTTGTTTTGCCATCTTCATTCACAGATGCAATATGTTTCAGTATTGTTCAACCTGTAACATTCTCTACTCACACGTGGTGCACTTTGTACATATCTTTTAAGGTTAAGAAACCTGAGGCAAGCCATGGGTTAGGAGAGATGGGGAGAATGAAGGAAGGGGATGAATTGTACTCAACTGATATGGTGAATACAACTCCTTTGTACAAAGACTTAAGAGTTTAAAAACAAAGAATCACAGTACCTCTATTTAACAAAATAGAACAACATGTAAACTTTCCATGTCCTATTATTAAAATAAATTGTTTTACAAGGCCAAATTTGAAGGCAAGAATGACATTTGGAAGTCCTTGAACCCAACCCCATTATCTAATAGCTACAGACAATAGAGATATCAGCTAGGATGAACCAAATCACCTCCTATTGGAACACGAGTTCATTGAGATCTGTTTCCCAACTCTCCATAGAACTCTGATACAAATGTGCTATACAGGAAGACACTATGGAGACAGCCCAGCTCAGAAAAAAAACCGGATGTGAATTATGTGGCATTATTAGGGAGAGCAATATAACCAGTACTAGCACAGCTTCTGATCTACCTAGAAGATTTGAGAGAAGACTTATCATTTCAACTTGACATCTGAGTAGGTCATTAAGGATGGATAGCCATTTGACATGCATACACGAATGGGGAAGATTCCAGGAAGAAGAGACAGAGACAGAAAAGCAGGAAGAGAACAAGTCTGTTGAATGCTATAAGCATTGAGAAAATTAAAAAGAGGATGGAGTCAAGTGGGGCTCCTTCCATAAAGCAGTGGAGAAGAGGTATTTAAGCATAAGATCTACATTTTAGAAGTGTCCCAATGTGCAGGGTGCTGGTGGCTCATGCCTGTCTGTCATCCTAGCTACTCAGGAGACTGAGCTTTGAAGATCGTGGTTTAAGGCCACTGAGGACAAGAATGTCTGTTAAAGAGTCTCATCTCCAATTAACTATTAAACCAAAAACCTGGAAGTGGCACTGTGGCTCAAAGTGACAGAGGACTAGCCTTGAAAAGAAAGGAGAAGAGCTGGGAATGTAGCCTAATGGTAGAGTGTTGGCCTTGTATACATGAAGCCCTTGGTTCAATTCCTCAGCACCACATATATAGAAAAAGAAAGAATTGGAGCAGTGGATTAAGTGCTAGTGTGCTAGCCTTGAACAAAAATTAAAGCCAGGGACACTACTCGGGACCTGAGTCCAGGACTGGCAAAGAAGGAAGGAAGGAAGGAAGGAAGGAAGGAAGGAAGGAAGGAAGGAAGGAAGCAAGGAAGGAAGGAAGGAAGGAAGCAAGGAAGGAAGCAAGGAAGGAAGCCAGGAAGGAAGGGAGCAAGGAAAGAAAGAGAAAAGAAAGAGAGGATAAGAGAGACAGAGAGAGGAAGAAAGTGAGTGAAACTCAGGGACAGCACCTGCATTCATGCCCACAAAAAATAACAACAACAAGAATCCACAATATGCTATGTAAAGAATTAAAACCATAGTCCTCTACTATGAGAATTGTACTCAAGTCAACGTCCTTTCTGGTGGCCACCCCAGATCGAAAATGGGCCACCTCAGAAGTGTAGAGAGTCACCCACTTTCCTTTCTTGATCTCTACACTATTATTGTGAGTAACTTCCTTCCAGTGGGCTAAAGTCAAGTCCAGGCAGTGGAAGGGACGTTGCCCATGGCTATCAGTCTCGTCAATTGTTCAGTCCACAAAGTAACAAGAGGTAAAACAATTTCAATAAAACAGAAAAAACAATACACACAGGCCTGATATTTAAAAGACTTACAAACTGGAGATTTCCCAAGTTGATCAGCTGGCTCCTGTGAAGGAACAGAAGGAGCAGACCCAAGATCAAGTTGGGCAGGTTGAGCCTCGGTTAGGAGACCCTCCCGGTCAGTTCTGGCCAAAAACCGAACTGACTTGCACACTACTCGTATCAAGGCAGGGTTCTAGGGGTCCACCTTTGAGGGTGGAAGATCTGTGATGACTCTCAGTTCCTCCAGGATTGCTGTGCAAGGGCATCTGCTTCGACAACCCCTTCAAGAAATATGAGTTGGAATGGCCATTCTGAAGAAGAAAAGTGAAAGCAAAGCAGACGAACAGACAAATGACAGGACAAGACAAATCAACAGTGCTGTTTTCTTACCTTCAGGTCTGGGGTCTCAGTGGTCTCTCGGGGTAATCCAGACGAAATGCGAACTGTTATGCCCAAGTCGCAAGAAGACCACTGCAGCCCACCTGAGTAAAGCCTTGCTTTTGCATCTCAGAACGTCTGGTTCTCTGTGGTGTTCTGATGGTCTTCTTGCGACTTGGACATAACAAAGGTACACGTGTACACAATGGCTCCCTTCATGAAACTTATGTTTTACCAAAGCCCTTTTTCATCACCATACAAAAGGGCATTTAAAGCCTGCAAAACCAAACAGCCAAACCAACAGGAGAGCAAGAAAAAATCAACCTCCACCCACCATCAAGGCCTTGGGAATCAAGTGCTACATATTGTGTATAGTAATGATCCACAGTGGAGAAATCCATGTGTCCCTTGGCCCTGAGAAAGGACCTCCCCCCGCCCCCTTCCCCCCGTGAGCTCTTCCCAGGGACCATAATCCTGTCATTTCTTTCAACCCTGACACTGAACCGCTTTGAACTGACAGCTGTCTGTCACAATGTTGTCATCTCCAACCACATTTCCTCAGACCTTTCACAGGGTTGAGTTCGAGGTGACCAACCCTACTGTAACAAAAAGATCAGTGTGTCCAGGCCCAAAGCAAGACAGGGATGTGGGATGCCCATTGTAACATCTGACCACCCATGAGAAAGACCGTGAATGTGGCCCCACAGAGGCACCCGAGGGAAGAGAAGCTGACCAGAGACCAGATCTGCCTCTGCTCGCAAACAAGTGGTCTTTATGCCAAAAGTTATTTTTCAAAAAAATCATGATGATTCTGTCTCCTGTATTCTATTTTAAAAAATTCCAAGAAATGGCCATTTTAATTCAATCCCAGGAAAAATTTCAAATAGCCTGCAATATCAAGCTGATCTCCAGAAAGTTGATTTAAAAGGCCAGTCATGCAGAAGGATTGTACAGTAACAATGGGCCTAGTCGTTGCCTGCCCATCAATCTCCTAACAAAATGCCAAAAGTCTTTCTACAGAGCCTTGAGCCAAGTAGTCATGTGACTGTTTCCTTTCCCTTCACTCCACCTTTCCTTCAACACACAGGGAAAAATACAGATCCATCAGTTTTTTCCTCCATATACCCTGCTTCTCCACACACCTGCTAACATTGCACTGTCATTACAAGATCTCCCAGATGATCAACTCTGTTGTTTTTTTTTGTTTTTTTTTTCTTGGCCAGTCCTGGGCCTTGGACTCAGGGCCTGAGCACTGTCCCTGGCTTTCTTTTGCTCAAGGCTAGCACCCTGCCACTTGAGCCACAGTGCCACTTCTGGCTGTTTTCTGTATATGTGGTGCTGGGAAATCGAACCCAGGTCCTCATGTATACAAGCTCTCTTGCCACTAGGCCATATCCCCAGCCCCCCAGATGATCAACTCTCAACAAAAGACTTTGCGTGTGCCTAGCACAGGCTTGACACATAATTGGTACTTAGGATTGTACTTATCATGTGAGTCTTTTTTGAGGGATGGGGGCACTTCTTTGACAAGTGGGTTTTATTGAACGTGCTGAGCAAGAAACATCACATTTTAAAAAATTCAGCAGGATCTCAAAAGACTAGAATAAGGTAAGGATGGGAACATTCTGGACTTTAGAAGTTGTTTCAGGATGGAAGTTAGTAAAGGGTGTTCTAGGCAAGAACTGATCTCTACTGCTAACTGCTGAATTCTATCAAGGATGATCAGGCCAGCACATAAAAGAAAGTTATTTGAAACAACCATGTGTGTGGTGGAGGACTTCTTATTTTCAATAGAGACTTATTCCCTACTCACTTCCACTCTTGGGCAAAGTTTGTTGGGTAGTAGAAATGACCTACCATACATTAGCAAACATTGTCATTATTTCCTCAATATGGCTACCCACTCAGAATTCTCCATTATCAGGCAGATTTTCTATTTTCTTGGCTTGCCATACTCTAGAATGGTTCTGCTTTGCCAATATTTCCTATAAATCTCAAAAAAATGCCATGTGGGTGACTCAAACCTTACATTGCACAATAGAACTATAACACCTTCCCTGGTCCTGGAATGACACTTTGAATGCAACACTTCCCATGGTCTTCTTCTTCACACCTTTCCATTCATCCTTCAGAAAAGGATGGCTGGCGATGTCAAAAGGAGGGGAACATCTGAATTCTCAAGGGCCACTACATTCAATCAGACAGTAACTCAAGTATAATTTCATTGATCATCTCCCATTCATAGTAATTTAGAGCTTTTCTTTCAGTCTAAAGTTAGAAACAGTCGTTGCAAGATAATCAGCCTGATTGAAAGACAGAAGGCAGGAAAAGGGGCAAAAGAGAGCTGGGAAAGGAGCAATCTTAACCAACTTAGTCACTTTTGAAATTTTTTAATTGGCTCTTGCAAAAGATTTAGCAGCCAATATGTATTTGGCCTACAGGTAAATATTAGAACACTGTCCCAGGAGAACTTACATTTCATATGTCTCCAATGACAAATAAAAAGGCTTGAAATTGTTAACACATAGGTCACAAGAATATTTCAGCCGGGCATTAGTGGTTCACACCAGTACATTTAGCTATTTATGAGCTTGAGATCTGATGATCACAGATCAAAAGCTAGTCTGAGCAGGAAAGTCTGTGGGACTCTTATCTCCAATTAACCACCAGAAAACCAGCAGTGGCACTGTGGCTCAAAGAGATAGAGTACTGGACTTGAACAAAAGAGCTCAGAGAGCATCGAAGCCCTTAGTTCAAGTCCTATTACTGACCAAAAATAGGACAAAAGAAAATTTCACTCAGTAGTAAACACCTTGGGGAACTTTCAGAAAACCCAGATCAGACAGAATTTCTACATATCAGCTTTTGATTTCACAGTCCAGCCTATGAATTTTCTGGCCCAGTTATTATTATATTATTATTGTTACAGTATGACTTGCATGTGAATGTATTTCTCATCTTTGACCACTGAAATATGTGCTATGATTTCAATGAGCTTAAGCTGAATCAACATACAAGGTCAGGCCACACTTCTACAGCATAGTAATAGTTCTTGATCTATATAATTTTAAAGCCTTATAATCTATGAGTCCTAGTGCATGCACCTATGTGGCTTTAGAAATGTTCAGTGAGTGGCTCCTCTCTATCATTCACATTTCCTAAATGTTGAAATGGAATATTAAAATAAGAAAGTTTTGGCAGCCTCCAAGAAAAAAGGTTGAGTGCCTCAAGCTATTGATTTTTACTGAAATGAGCCCTTTAATTCCTATGGGAAAGGTTATATAGGTTTCTCCTTTGATGGTTCTATTGAAAGATCGATATAACAGCTCCTGCGGTATTTCTGAAGGACCAAATACACTATTAAATATATGGAAGATGCATTTCTTTTATTTTATAGTTTTATAATCTTTATCTAAATTTTTTTGTTAGTGTCTACTAATTGTGTCAAGGGGATACCTTGGGATACTTCCATGTATAACATTCATTGGTGAAATTTGTCCTCTATTACTCTTTCATATCTGTTTCTCAATTTTTATTTTTATTATTATAATTTACTTTTATTGTAAAGGTGATGTACAAAGGGGTTATAGTTATATAGGTCATGTACTGAGTACATTTCTTTTTGAACAATGTGACCTCTTCCTTCATTTACTCCCCCATTCCCCTCCCCCTGCCTCAAACCATCCCCAAGTTATACAGATTAATTTTCAACACAGTATCTGATGAGTATCCCTGGTACATTTGTTCACATTTTGTTCCACCATTTCTGTACTTCCCTTTACTCTCCCAACACAGATAAACTTACATTCAAGGCAAAAAGCACAGAAATCACCAAAAACAATAAAAGGGGAAAAATCATAAAAACTCAAATAAAAAAATCTCCTTTCCATTTCTTGAAGTTCACTTCAATAAACATCCTTTTGTATTATCATGTGCACATAGCTATTGACCTATTGTGATCCTCTCCTAAGAATATCCTTCTTTGGTCTCACTGTTTGAATGGCTAGAGTCCTGTATAATATATCATGTATAAGTGGTATGATTTGTCTTTTACCATCCACTGTGTTTCCCTGTAGATTCCTAGGCCCATTCTAATGACTGTAAAGGACAGAGACCATACAACATATGTTTCTTTTGGTCTCGCTCACTTTGATTAATTTTTGTCTTTTTTTTATTACTGTCAAGTTGAAGTACATATAGGGTGCATTTACATACATTAGATAGTGAATACATATCTTGTCCAACTTGTTACCCCTTGCTCAATTATTTCCTACCTTCCTCCTTTCCAATTACCCCACCTCAATTTGTACAGTTAATTTCCAACATATTTTCTTGTAAATATTGCTGTTGCATTGGTTGGAATTTTATCCTTTATCTCACCATTTTGATGCTCTCTTCCCTTCCATAATTCAGAAAGACATATATAAATTTACCATGGTACCAGAATCAGCAGTGACAACAGGGGCTAAGTCATAGTGAAAAAGAACAGATGAAAAAATAAAAAAAAATCACACAGTAGGGTCAAACTAACAACATAATGATAAACCACCTATTTCCATATTTTGGAACCATTTCTCCTAGCATCATCTTATATAATCATCTGTATATAGCTATTGAGCTATTGTGATCATCTGCTAGGACTATCCAAGACATATACTAATTCATACCAATAAGGGAGAACATAGCGTTTTTGTTTCTTTGGGTCTGGCTCTCTTCCCTTAGAAAAAATTAGGAAAAAGTCACACTAAGTACTTCCATTTCCTTATGATTAGAGCAATATCATTCTTTCTGCTGAAAGCATAGCATTCCATTGTATATATATGCCACATTTTATTGATCCATTAATTTAATCGAAGGGCATCTGGGTGATCCCATATCTTGGATATGTTAAACAATGCTGCAATGAACATGCAGTGCTGACAGCCTTAGTGTGGTTTGTGGTTAATTGGATAAATGCCCAGGACTGGAATTGCTGGGTCATAGGAAATTTCTATGTTTAGTGTCTTGAGGAACCTTTATACTGCTTTCAAGAATAGTTGAACAAATTTACATTCCCACTAACTGTAGAAGAGTTCCCTTTGGCCATATCCCCCCACCCTCCAGCATCTATTATTGTCACTTTTCATTTTTTCCCTTATTGACTGTCAAAGTGATGAAAAGAGTGATTACAGTATCATACGTTAGGCCTTGAGTACATGTCTTGTACTGTTTGTTACCTCCATCAGTGCACCCTCCCCATCCTCCTCCTCCTGCCCCCTTGTACTCTTACCTCCATCATTCCCCATCCCCCTTCCCTTTCCATCCTCATGCTGTTTATTATCTCCATTCCCCTCCCCCACCCCCTTTTACTGTTTTTTACCTCCATCTTTCCCCCTCACCTCCCTCTCCACTCCCCCTACCCTTTTGTACTGTTTGTTACCTCTATAATACCCCCTCAACCTCCATCCCCAGTACCCCCTTGTACTGTTTGGTACCTCCATCATTCCCCCAACCCCAACACCTCTCCCCTTGTACAGATTTTACCTCCATAGTTCCACAGCTCCCCTCCCCTTTGTACTCTTTGTTACCTCCATTGTTCCCCTCCCCCCTCCCTCCCCCCTCCCCTCTGTGGGCTCTCTCTCTCGACTTCCCCTCGCTTGGGGGGGAAGGGGCTTGTCTGCCTGTTCCTGGGTGGCCCTTTATCGCTCTTACGTGGGAGCGATGGCCACTGGTAGCCTCATCTCTCTCTCGAATTCTCCTTGCTTGGGGGGGAATGGGCTTGTCCGCCCCTTCCTGGGTGGTCCATTACCACTCACGAGGGAGTGATGGCCACGGGTAGCCTCGGTGGCGTGTGGTCGCAGGGTGCCCAAAAGCCGCCAAGAACGACACGGGCGTGTGGGTCCCTAGAGAAAACCTCTAGGGCTTCTGTTTATTCAAATGAGGAACCTCCCAGATATACTCCAAAGGCACGCACAAGAGAGGGGCCCGTGATTGGTCCCAAGGAGCTGTCCCTCAAATGGTGTCCGACTTCCTTCTATTCCGGTTAAAGACAGGAAGGGGAGGGACAGGCTGAGGTCAGCTGTGGCCCCTTAAAGGTACACCTGACCACAACATCCTCCCCCCTTGTACTGTTTGTTACCTCCATCATTCCCCTCACCCTACCACCTCTCCCCTTGTACAGTTTTGTCCTCCATAGTTCCTCAGCTCCCCTCCCCATTGTACTGTTTGTTACCTCCATCGCTCCACCTCCCTCCTCCCTCTCCCCTCCCATCCCCCTTGTACTGTTTGTTACCTCCATCATTCCCCTCCTTTTTCCCCTCCCCCTTGTACTGGTACCTCCATCATTCCTCTCCCCATTCCTCTCCCATCCCCCTCTCCTCCCCCCTTGTACAGTTTGTTACCTCTACCATTCCCCCTTTCCTCCCCCTCCACCTTGTACTGTTTCGTACTTCCATCTTTCTCCCTTGCCCTCCACCCTCCCCTTCCCCTTTGTACTGGTTGTTACCTACATCATTCCCCCCTCCCCCTCCCCTTGCACTGTTTGTTACCTCCATCATTCAGCATACCTTCCCCCTCCCCCTCCCATACCCCCTTGTACTGTTACTTCCCTCATTCCCTCTCCCCGTCTCCCCCTCTTCCCCCCTCCCCCGTAGAAAGATGTTATTTATCATTGGGAAGGTTAAAATGTATACTGTCAAATTTATGTAGGTACTAAATTTCAATCAAGGAAAAATATATGTACATATCTTCGTAATTAGAAGCATTGGGGTAGGGACGGAGAGCCTGTGCTTGAACTCCACATGAGCACTATCCTAAGCTTTGACATCCTTCAGGCCAATGCTCTACCACTTGAGCCACAGCTCTGTTTTCCTTTTTTGATATTTATTTTAAAGCAGGAGAGAAAAGTTTATTACAGAACAGCTGGCCTGTGGTGGTGATGATTCATTGCCAAAGAGAAGGGAGAGAAGGGAGAGACTGGGTGACCCTCAGCCAGTCCTGCCTAATCTAGGGCAGGGGATTGGGCCAGGTGGATTGGGCCAGGATGTCACCTCAGGGAAGGGGAAGGTACCTGCCTCTAGGCCTGCTGGTTACTCTGTAACTGGGTGGACACTTAATAAGGTGGGGGCATCTGCTTGGAGCCCTCCAGGAGGGACCTGACATTCCAGCCTTTTAATAGGTATGGAAAAGGACGATGACTCTCTGGCTGCTTCCTGCTGGTAAAGGGCGTCGACATTAGGGATAAAAGGCAGAAATGTGGCCCCTCCTGGAGAAGGCTAGCAGTAGGGTCCCTTGGTGTTAGATGGCAGTCCTTGAATGAAGCCTGGAAGTCTCATGAGGCAGGGGCTGGATATGTCCAGCCTCTGTTTCCCATTTGGAGTGTTTTTTTTATGTTGTTGGGTTTGTTTTTGTTTTGTCAGTCCTGGACTTGGGACTCAGGGCCTAAGCACTGTCCCTGGCTTATTTTGGTCAAGGCTAGCAATCTGAAACTTGAGCCACAGCACCACTTCTGTCCTTCTCTGTTTCTGTGGTGCTGAGGAATTGAACCCAGGGCTTCATGCTTGCTAGGCAAGGACGCTTCATGTTAGATTCACTTTATTAACCCTGGACAATGTCAACTAAATTCCTGCAAAGTTGTAAATTATGTCCCCTCCCTATTTCCATGGTAGAAACATCAGTCCTTAGAACTAATTGCTCTTAACCATATTAGTTAAGAGGAAAATATTTTTCTGATGAACTTATATGTACATATATTCTGCTCCAAAGGAATACATTTTAATTTTCTAAACTTCTTGGGTTTCCTAAATGGTACACTGCTGTTGTGAATTGTGACTCGCCATTCACAAATTTTCCACTAATAAACGTGCTTACATCTTTTTGATTTCATGCACATGTAATGTATTGAACCTTGAAAACCTTCTTCCTTGTACCATTTGCTAACATGAAAAGGGAGCATTCTCTGGAGGACCATAGTTAAAAGTATGGCTATTCAGGAAAGATGCTTGATGCAAGCATCGTGGCTAAGAAGACACTTCTAAAGGCCCTCATAAACAGATTGAGAGCAAGAAAAGCAGAAGATGAAGGGGCCTCTGAGTTCTTCCCTCCAGTCTCATGTTCTAGCACACTATCATCACAGAGTCAAAAGGACCTAAGATTTGGCATGTAGGAGGCAGTTTTAACCAAATTTCCTAGTCCTATGAAGCCCACAGTTGGAAATCATGGAAATGAATCATGATTGCAATCAATCCTGACAAAGCCAAAGTTTGATTTTCTACAAATTGGATGGACATTTGGTGGGAAAAACAATGTGACAAGTTGGCTGGCACCAGTGGCTCATGCCAATAATCCTAGCTACTCAGGAGGTTGAGATCTGAGGATCACATTTGAAAGCCAGCCCAGGCAGAGGAGTCTATGAGACTCTTTTCTCCAATTAAATGAGAGAAAACGCTTCAGTCTGCTCCTTCCCTTTAAAACTTGTACAATGACGAGTAGAGAAGGCAGGAATTAGTGGCATATATGAAAAAAATCAGAAGTTTAAATCAGCATGGACCTCTATGTCTGTGGACAGAAGTACAAGTAAAGAAAGAATATGACTGCAACTGGAGGTTCCTTAGTATGCAGTATGATATACAGAACTGAAGTTTTCTTCTCTGACCAAACTGCAGCTTTATTCAGATCTGGTATTGCAAGCAAGCACTCTAAGGAAAAACAAACTCAAACTGCCTAATAATCCAAGGGCATTAATCCTAAAAATAAAAACATTTATTGTGAAAGTAGTGGAAAATACAATCTGCGATTTCAAACATCTGAAGAACTGTCATAAAAAGAGGTATTTCTGCTTTTTAATGACAGTGGATGGCGATGATGTCCAGAATCAAATGATGGATACTACATGAAAACAAATGTTTAACCTAACAAAAAGATGAACTTCTCCAACAAATGTGTCCAAAGACTCAAGACTATATATTTCAATAAACCCTACACTGCATGACTATTTAAGCAAAATCTCATTGGAGGAATTCAAGAATGCAATGTGAAAAAACTGTAGCTAGCCTCTGATTACACACACAACACTGAGTATTTTCGAGGTCAGCACAGGTGGCACAACAGGCGGGGTCAGACTGGAAGGCAGGCTATATGTCCATGTTAGCAGAGTGCCAGGGGGCCTTGAAAGCCATTGTTAAACACCATAGCTCAGTAGTTAAGTACCTATGATCACATAAGATGATGTGAAGTGAAACACACTCTAAGATACGGAAACAATTGGTTTATCATTGTTGTTATTTTAACGTGCTAAATGAAATCATTCCTTTTTCCTTTTGCTTATCTTCCCTATGGTTTAGCCCCTCTTGTCACTGTTTTTGATTTTGATACCCTCGGTAATATATATATATATATATATATATATATATATATATATATATATATATATATATATATATACATATATTTGTCTGAATTAGGGAAGGGAAGGGGAACTTCAAAATGTTGAGACAAATGGTAAAACGTGAACCAATGCAACAGTAATAACTACAAGATATGTTGTAAACTAACTGTAAAATTGGAGGGAGGGGGAAATACAGGAGGAGGAAAGGTGGGAGAAAAATGAGGTATGAGATAGCAAGTTTGACAAGAAATGTACTCATTACCTTAAGTATGTAAATGTAACCCTCCTGTTCATCAACTTGACAATAAACATAAAATAAAGAAAGATGACCTGAGCTCAAGAATTAATACACGTATGTAGATGGATACTTTCTCTCTCTCATACACACACACACACACACACACACACACACACAGGGTCATATTTATTTTTAAATATTACTCCAATAGATAGCTTGAGGCCATGTGGAATAGAAGCAGGAACCCAGGTGATCTCAGCAAACAGTAAACCCGACACAGCAGCCTCTGTGAACTGTCCAAGCAGGACATTGAAAGCATCTGGAAACATGTTTGGTTGTAGAATTACGGATGCAACCGGCACCTAGGTCAAAGCACAGGATGTTGTTACACATCCAACAGGACACATGGACAGCCACCTAAAGGAAGGAATTAGCCAGCGTCTTGACACCACTGTTTCTTTTAGACCCACCTGAATGGGTCTCTGATTTTTGTAGCCCCAGGAGAGCTTAGCCAACACCCAAAGTATTTACTAGTAAACATGGTTGCAGTACCTGAACCCATCTTTATGAACACGGGTGATGTTCCTTAAAACTAATGGCCAGGAAAAGCTCACCTGCAGAAGGGATAAAAATCTCACAGTTGACCTAACAACTGACAGGGGTCATTTAGCTTCAGGAAAACCACCTAATTGGTGTGTCAACAGCATTCTACAAGGTATCATAATTCTCAGCAGAGAATTTACCAAATTACATGAGAAAAATAAAGAAAGTCAAATACTAATTTCTCAAACAAAATGGGGGGCTGCTACTATAGAGGCTGCAAAGACTAAACCAACGGGGAATTATGAACTCAAATACCCATCATAATATAGGGTTAAATCCATTAATATTGGGCACCACTGATTATAGACTACATTTTAATACACTTTTAGTTATTTTGAAGACTTTAATTAGTTTGATACCCAGTTAGTTTCTTCCCAAGACCTTAACAGCCCATTTCTAGCTCTAAATAATAAGGCAGGCTTAGTCACAATGAACATTTCACTAGGTCTCTGGGATTTTGGTGCCAGTTCTGGTCTGTCCAATGATCCTGTTCTTTTGTGTTTAAGGCTAGCACTCTCACAAAGATCCACTTTCTGTTGTATTGTTTTTTGTTTTGTTTTTTTGTTTTCTTTTGGTGGTCAATTGGAGACAAGTATCTCAGTGCCTTTCCTGCCCAGGCTAGCTTCCAATTGCAATCCTCACTTTTGAGTCTTCCAAATAGCTAGGCATGAACCACCAGCACATAGCAATTTAAAAGTATTTTCCCTGATCAGAGGAGCAGCAGAGCCCTAGTTAAGCTCTCTCCAACACCCCAGTTTTACCACTCCAGAAACTTTTACTCCTAGAAAGACAGCCCAAATAAGTTATAACAGTACAGGGATTCTGTCCAGGAAGGAAAAATTGACTTTGCTGGCCTGAAAACACAGATTTGAGTTCTGGCCCGCATCCCTCTGCCAAGCCAGTGCCGGCGCTGGCACAGTGTCTCACAGTTCGTGGACCTAAACCACCCAGAAGTGACCAAGGTGAAATCCTCCAGATGATGGCAGACAGATGTGGATCGCAGGCTGAGCATGGACAGGCTGAAATTGCAGACAAAGCATGAGTACCCCACAAAAGATATGCTCACTCGTGCCCACAGAGAAGCATCGGTAGCCTTTCCCCCACTGCC
This sequence comes from Perognathus longimembris pacificus, assembly GCF_023159225.1. Taxonomy (NCBI): domain Eukaryota; kingdom Metazoa; phylum Chordata; class Mammalia; order Rodentia; family Heteromyidae; genus Perognathus; species Perognathus longimembris. Next base: position 16,299 of record NW_025961503.1, read on the forward strand.
AGAGCAAAGCACCATCTTTGACACTGGCATAGGGTCAGACCAGACAGGAAATAAACCTGGCTTGGGGAAAGCGAGGACAAAGGGGCCACCTTTGAAAAGAGCAAGAGGGACAGACCAATGAGGGCCAGCTCCACCCAGAAGAACAACCCCTGCCCAGGTGGGAAGCTCATCCGGGCCACAATTCACAACTCAGGTGAACTCAGCCAGAGGTGCCCGCCCTGCCCGCCAGAATTTCTAAATTAAAACGGAAAGTGGCGAGCAGCTACCGGCAGCAAGGAACAAACAGATGGAAGAACAAACAGTTCCCGAGACAGATAAATGGCCTCATCTCAGAGGAAGCCTAATTCCCAGCCCAAAATGGAGCTGAATTCCATAGCCAGCTATGCTCAGGAGGCCATCCTGCCCATGAGGGAGGAACCACCCCTAGGCAAGCCACTCTCAGACAGGTAAACCAGGCCAGAGCCAACCGCCCTGCTGAGTCCACAGCCTCTCCAAGCCAGGTGATAAAGGCACCAGTCTCACAGCAGATGGGAGGATCCAGGGCTCCCAAGACTGTTCACTTCCCACATTTACAGAGGACACCCAAGTCCTATGTGCAAGCTGTGCAAACCACAGAGCCTCAGGATTTCACTAACAGTGGAGGGTCTGAGCTGATCCACCCACTGAAAACTGAAAGCAAGTCAAACCAGCCAAGCAGCAAAATAGACTACAGACCATTGCAAGGAAACCAGAGACTGGAGAAACCCACCCAAACAAGGAACACTCCATTTTTTAAAAACATTTTTTAAACTTCTTTTTTCTATTTTTCATTTCAGACGTCGTTGGTATTTTGTTTTCCTTTTTTTTTTTTTTTTTGTTTTATCGGTTTTTTTTATTTCCTTTTTCGGGGTTGGGTTGTTAATTGTTTTGTGTTTTGTGCATTTGTCTTCCAGTATTTTTCTTTGTTTCTCTTTTCACATTCTCTTACTTTTAAATTACTTTCCTATGACTAACAGCTTCACTCTTTTCTGCTAACTCTCCATTATTCATCATATTAATCTTGTTCTTCTACCGATTCTATTCTTCTTCACATTTCCACATCACTGAAATGAAACCAAAATCACCACCCCCACATACATTTTACTCTATTCCCTTCACTACCTCTCACTTATCCTCCAGGTTTACCTTCAGGACCTCCAGACTCCATTGATCCCTGGTTATTGGATAGAGGATATCCCTGTTCAATCCAAGTGAATCAAATTGGTTTATATAGAAATCCAGCTCATAGTATTTTAACAGTAAATAATTAACTATTGAATACAGGATTGGTTGTTATTTTGAAATTGTATTTTTTCGGAACACCAAATCTAATTTTATATAGTTATACCAAGTATCTGTATATAATTGTGAACTTCTAAGATTTACACAACAGTGCTTGGTAAGATCTGCTTTGGGTCTTAAACGTTGCTCACAGGTGCTCTTAGATAGGCATTCCCAATCCAAATGGGCAGAAGAAACACAAGATGGCAAACAATGGAGTCATATCTCCCACTGAAAACAAGCAGGAAGCAGAGCAGTCAATCTGATGATTTCATGGCCTCAACAAAGAGAAAGATAAATGAACTTCAAGAGTCATATGAAAAGATAACTACCCAGCTAAAAGATTTGAGAGACAGCCCTCAAAACCAAATTAATAATGTAAAGATGTCCATGCAGGACCTAAGAGATACTTCTAGCAAGGACATGGAAATCATCAGGAAAGACCAGTCTGAAGGAAAAGAGATTCAAAATCAAGTAACTAGCCTACAGTCTCAAGTAGGTGAAGCAGAGGATCAAATCTCAAGAGCTGAAGATTCCCTAGAATCTATGGAGAAATGTCACACAATCCAATCCAATCGATAAAACAGATCATTCCAGGAGCTCCAAGACCCAATCAGGAAGCACTATTTAAGGCAAATAGGAATTGAGAAAAACCAGGAGTCGAGGTCAGCACAGGTGGCACAATAGGCGGGCTCAGACTGGAAGGAATGCTATCTGTCCATGTTAGCAGGGTGCCAGGGGGCCTTGAAAGCCATATTTTCCCTGCGCAGAGGAGCAGCAGAGCCCTAGTTAATCTCTCTCCAACACCCCAGTTTTACCACTCCAGAAACTTTTACTCCTAGAAAGACAGCCCAAGTAAGTTATAACAGTACAGGGATTCTGTCCAATAAGGAAAAATTGACTTTGCTGGCCTGAAAACACAGATTTGAGTTCTGGCCCGCATCCCTCTGCCAAGCCAGTGCCGGCGCTGGCACAGCGTCTCATAGTTCATGGAACTAAACCACCCAGAAGTGACCAAGGTGAAATCTTCCAGATGGTGGCAGACAGATGTGGATCTCAGGCTGATCATGGACAGGCCGAAATGGCAGACAAAGCATGAGTACCCCACAAATATATTCTCACTCGTGCCCACAGAGAAGCATCGGTAGCCTTTTCCCCACTGCCAGAGCAAAGCACCATCTCTGACACTGGCATAGGGTCAGACCAGACTGGAAATAAACCCGGCTTGGGGAAAGCGAGGACAAAGGGGCCACCTTTGAAAAGAGCAAGAGGGACAGACCAATGAGGGCCAGCTCCACCCAGAAGAACAACCCCTGCCCAGGTGGGAAGCTCATCCAGGCCACAGTTCACAACTCAGGTGAACTCAGCCAGAGGTGCCCGCCCTGCCCGCCAGAATTTCTAAATTAAAACGGAAAGTGGCGAGCAGCTACCAGCAGCAAGGAACAACCAGATAGGAGAACAAACAGTTCCCGAGACAGATAAATAGCCCCATCACAGAGGAAGCCTAATTCCCAGCCCAAAATGGAGCTGAATTCCATAGCCAGCTATGCTCAGGAGGCCATCCTGCCCATGAGGGAGGAACCACCCCTAGGCAAGCAACTCTCAGACAGGTAAACCAGGCCAGAACCAACCGCCCTGCTGAGGCCACAGCCTCTCCAAAGCCAGGTGATAAAGGCACCAGTCTCACAGCAGATGGGAGGAGCCAGGGCTCCCAAGACTGTTCACTTCCCACATTTACAGAGGACACCCTAGTCCTATGTGAAAGCTGTGCGAACCACAGAGCCTCAGGATTTCACTAACAGAGGAGGAGGGTCAGAGCTGATCCACCCGCTGCAAACTGAAAGCAGGTCAAACCACACAAGCACCAAAATAGACTACAGAGAATTGCAAGGAAACCAGAGACTGGAGAAAGCCCACCCAAACAAGGAAGACTCCATTTTTAAAGATTTATTTTTATTTTTTATTTAACAGATGTTGTTGGTTTTTTGTTTTCCAATGTATAGACAAATGGTAAAACGTGAACCAATGCAACAGTATTAACTACAAGATATGTTGTAAAATAACTGGAAAATTGGGGTGGGGGGATATGGGAAGAGGGAAGCTGGGAGAAAAATGAGGGACAAGGTAGCAAGTTTGACAAGAAATGTAGTCATTACCTTAGGTATGTAAATGTAACCCCTCTGTACACCACATGTACAATAAACATAAAATAAAGAAAGATGCCCTGAGCTCAAGTACTAGTGCACATATGTATATGAATACTCTCTCTCTCTCTTTCATACACAAATACACTAATACACACAAACATAGAGTCATATTTATTTTTAAATACCTAATAGATAGCTTCAGGTTGTGTGGAATAGAAGCAGGAACAGAGGTGATCTCCTCAGAAAACAGTAAACCCGACAAGTTGCATCTTTGAACTGTCTAGCGGGACCTTCCTTCTCATCAACCCAGGGTTCACTTCCACAGCAAGATACACTGCCTCCATGAGTATACATGATATACCTCCGTGTGCGCTGTCAAAGTCCACCCAGCCCACTATGCATCATTGGACATCTCTGCAGAAAGACGTGGGGATTGTGCATACTTGTGACTCCAGCGACTCCAGTGTGTTCATGATCACACACACATACTGCGTAGGAACACTAACAGGTGGATCTTGAGCCCAACCCTGCCATATGGCATCAGAAGCATTCACAAGGTGGAGGGAAGAGTATTTGTCTTCCCCTGTTGCATCCACCACAGCAATAGAAGCCGAGAATTCTCCACCCCAGGAAGACCATAGTGAATGCCTCCAACTATAGGGAGACCCAGAACCTGATTGTCCTAACCAACCGCTGCTTCCTTTACTCCTAAACAATCTCCATCTAAGGAGGACCCCCAAGCCCTTCCTGAAAGCTGTGCGAACCACAGAGCCCCAGGATTTCCCTAACAGGCGAGGAGGGTCAGAGCAGATCCACCCCCTGAAAACTGAAAGCAAGTCAAACCAGCCAAGCAGCAAAATAGACTACAGACCATTGCAAGGAAACCAGAGACTGGAGAAAACCCACCCAAACAAGGAACACTCCATTTTTTAAAAACATTTTTTAAACTTTTTTTTTTCTATTTTTCATTTTTTTTTTTTTTTTTTTTGGCCAGTCCTGGGCCTTGGACTCAGGGCCTGAGCACTGTCCCTGGCTTCTTCCCGCTCAAGGCTAGCACTCTGCCACTGGAGCCACAGCGCAGCTTCTGGCTGTTTTCTGTATATGTGGTGCTGGGGAATCGAACCCAGGGCCTCGTGTATCCGAGGCAGGCACTCTTGCCACTAGGCCATATCCCCAGCCCTCTATTTTTCATTTCTGAGACGTCGTTGGTATTTTGTTTTCTATTTTTTTTTGTTTTATTGGCTTTTTTTATTTCCTTTTTCGGGGGTTGGGTTGTTAATTGTTTTGTGTTTTGTGCATTTGTCTTCAGTATTTTTCTTTGTTTCTCTTTTCACATTCTCTTACTTTTAAATTACTTTCCTATGACTAACAGCTTCACTGTTTTCTGCTAACTCTCCATTATTCATCATATTAATCTTGTCCTTTCTACCGATTCTATTCTTCTTAATATTTCCAAATCACTGAAATGAAACCAAAATCACCACCACCACCACCTCCACCATCACCACCACCCCCACATACATTTTACTCTATTCCCTTCACTACCTCTCACTTATCCTCCAGATTTACCTTCAGGACCTCCAGACTCCATTGATCCCTGGTTATTGGATAGAGGATATCCCTGTTCAATCCAAGTGAATCAAAGTGGTTTATAGACAAATCCAGCTCATAGTATTTTAACAGTACTGATTAACTATTGAATACAGGATTGGTTGTTATTTTGAAATTGTATTTTTTAGGAACACCAAATCTAATTTTATATAAGTTATACCAAGTATCTGTATATAATTGTGAACTTCTAAGATTTACACAACAGTGCTTGGTAAGGTCTGCTTTGGGTCTTAAACGGTGCTCACAGGTGCTCTTAGATAGGCATTCCCAATCCAAATGGGCAGAAGAAACACAAGATGGCAAACAATGCAGTCATATCTCCCACTCAAAACAAGCAGGAAGCAGAGCAGTCAATCAAAGACATAGAAGAGAACCCTCAAAATGCTCTACAAAGTCTACTGATAAACATGTTAAATGAAAAGTTTGAATCCATCCATACATCAGTCCATCCATAAAGTAATAGATGATTTCATGGCCTCAACAAAGAGAAAGATAAATGAACTTCAAGAGTCATATGAAAAGATAACTACCCAGCTAAAAGATGTGAGAGACAGCACTCAAAACCAAATTAATAATGTAAAGATGTCCATGCAGGACCTAAGAGATACTTCTAGCAAGGACATGGAAATCATCAGGAAAGACCAGTCTGAAGGAAAAGAGATTCAAAATCAAGTAACTAGCCTACAGTCTCAAGTAGGTGAAGCAGAGGATCAAATCTCAGGAGCTGAAGATTCCCTAGAATCTATGGAGAAATGTCAAACAAAAATACAAAACCAATCCAATCGATAAAACAGATCACTCCAGGAGCTCCAAGACACAAGCAGGAAGCACTATTTAAGGCGAATAGGAATTGAGAAAAACCAGGAGAAAGAAGTTAATGGAATATGCAACCTATTTAACAGAATATTAGCCAAGAACTTCCCAACTATCCAGGAAGGTAGGCCGATACAGATACAAGAAGCATTTAGAACCCCAAAGCGACCAGATCAGAATAGGACATCCCACTGACACATTGTGATCATAACAGGATCAGTAGAGTCCAAGGAAAGAATCCTTAAAGATGTTATGGAGAAGAAAGTAATCACAAATAAAGGAAAAGCAAGCAGAATTACCCCAGACTTCTCAGCAGAGACCATGAAAAGCAAGAAGATCCTGGAATGAGGCATGCCAAACCCTAAATAATAATAAATATCAACCAAGAATGCTGTACCCAGCTAAACTCTCATTCATAGCTGAAGGTCAAATAAAAGTCTTCCACAGGAAGGAAAAACTGAAACAATGTATCTCCACCAAACCAGCTTTACAGAAAATCCTCAAAGATGTACTATACAGGGAAAATAATCAAGATCCCAATACAGACAGAGAAATGAACCATAAATAGAAAACCAGAATATTAGATCAAGAATTGGGAAGACACAGCTTTTAACAAGATAGCTACAATGAAAGGACAAATGATCATCTCTCAAACCTAACTCTCAACATGAATGGACTTAATTCTTCATTCAAACGACATAGGCCTCATTACTTGGATCAAAAATCAAGATCCGTCTTTCTGCTGCCTCCAAGAGACACATCTATCTAGCAAAAGCAAACTTCTTCTAAAGGTGAAAGGCTGGAATAAAATCTACCAATAAATGGCCCCCAAATGCAGGCTGAAGTGGAATTCTAGCATCAGATAAAATCGACTTCAAATTAAAAATGGTAAGAAGAGACAAAGAAGGTTACTACATACAAATAAAGGGATCTCTCCTAAAGGAGGATATAACCATCTTAAATATCCACACACCAAATACAGGAGAACCCAACTTCATCAAACCAACACTACTGACTCTAAAATCACTCATAGT
>NW_025961504.1:0-120536 GCF_023159225.1 Perognathus longimembris pacificus
CTCGCCTACTCTCGCCTACTCTCGCCTACTCTCGCCTACTCTCGCCTACTCTCGCCTACTCTCGCCTACTCTCGCCTACTCCTCTCGCCTACTCTCGCCTACTCTCGCCTACTCTCGCCTACTCTCGCCTACTCTCGCCTACTCTCGCCTACTCTCGCCTACTCTCGCCTACTCTCGCCTACTCTCGCCTACTCTCGCCTACTCTCGCCTACTCTCGCCTACTCTCGCCTACTCTCGCCTACTCGCCTACTCTCGCCTACTCTCGCCTACTCTCGCCTACTCTCGCCTACTCTCGCCTACTCTCGCCTACTCTCGCCTACTCTCGCCTACTCTCGCCTACTCTCGCCTACTCTCGCCTACTCTCGCCTACTCTCGCCTACTCGCTCTCGCCTACTCTCGCCTACTCTCGCCTACTCTCGCCTACTCTCGCCTACTCTCGCCTACTCTCGCCTACTCTCGCCTACTCTCGCCTACTCTCGCCTACTCTCGCCTACTCTCGCCTACTCTCGCCTACTCTCGCCTACTCTCGCCTACTCTCGCCTACTCTCGCCTACTCTCGCTACTCTCGCCTACTCTCGCCTACTCTCGCCTACTCTCGCCTACTCTCGCCTACTCTCGCCTACTCTCGCCTACTCTCGCCTACTCTCGCCTACTCTCGCCTACTCTCGCCTACTCTCGCCTACTCTCGCCTACTCCGCCTACTCTCGCCTACTCTCGCCTACTCTCGCCTACTCTCGCCTACTCCTCTCGCCTACTCTCGCCTACTCTCGCCTACTCTCGCCTACTCTCGCCTACTCTCGCCTACTCTCGCCTACTCTCGCCTACTCTCGCCTACTCTCGCCTACTCTCGCCTACTCTCGCCTACTCTCGCCTACTCTCGCCTACTCTCGCCTACTCTCGCCTACTCTCGCCTACTCTCGCCTACTCTCGCCTACTCTCGCCTACTCTCGCCTACTCTCGCCTACTCTCGCCTACTCTCGCCTACTCTCGCCTACTCTCGCCTACTCTCGCCTACTCTCGCCTACTCTCGCCTACTCTCGCCTACTCTCGCCTACTCTCGCCTACTCTCGCCTACTCTCGCCTACTCTCGCCTACTCTCGCCTACTCTCGCCTACTCTCGCCTACTCTCGCCTACTCTCGCCTACTCTCGCCTACTCTCGCCTACTCTCGCCTACTCTCGCCTACTCTCGCCTACTCTCGCCTACTCTCGCCTACTCTCGCCTACTCTCGCCTACTCTCGCCTACTCTCGCCTACTCTCGCCTACTCGCCTACTCTCGCCTACTCCTCGCCTACTCTCGCCTACTCTCGCCTACTCTCGCCTACTCTCGCTACTCTCGCCTACTCTCGCCTACTCTCGCCTACTCTCGCCTACTCGCTACTCTCGCCTACTCTCGCCTACTCTCGCCTACTCTCGCCTACTCTCGCCTACTCTCGCCTACTCTCTCGCCTACTCTCGCCTACTCTCGCCTACTCTCGCCTACTCTCGCCTACTCTCGCCTACTCTCGCCTACTCTCGCCTACTCTCGCCTACTCTCGCCTACTCTCGCCTACTCTCGCCTACTCTCGCCTACTCTCGCCTACTCTCGCCTACTCTCGCCTACTCTCGCCTACTCTCGCCTACTCTCGCCTACTCTCGCCTACTCTCGCCTACTCTCGCCTACTCTCGCCTACTCTCGCCTACTCTCGCCTACTCTCGCCTACTCTCGCCTACTCTCGCCTACTCTCGCTACTCTCGCCTACTCTCGCCTACTCTCTCGCCTACTCTCGCCTACTCTCGCTACTCGCCTACTCTCGCCTACTCTCGCCTACTCTCGCCTACTCTCGCCTACTCTCGCCTACTCTCGCCTACTCTCGCCTACTCTCGCCTACTCTCGCCTACTCTCGCCTACTCTCTCGCCTACTCTCGCCTACTCTCGCCTACTCTCGCCTACTCTCGCCTACTCTCGCCTACTCTCGCCTACTCTCGCCTACTCTCGCCTACTCTCGCCTACTCTCGCCTACTCTCGCCTACTCTCGCCTACTCTCGCCTACTCTCGCCTACTCTCGCCTACTCTCGCCTACTCTCGCCTACTCTCGCCTACTCTCGCCTACTCTCGCCTACTCTCGCCTACTCTCGCCTACTCTCGCCTACTCTCGCCTACTCTCGCCTACTCTCGCCTACTCTCGCCTACTCTCGCCTACTCTCGCCTACTCGCTACTCTCGCCTACTCTCGCCTACTCTCGCCTACTCTCGCCTACTCTCGCCTACTCTCGCCTACTCTCGCCTACTCTCGCCTACTCTCGCCTACTCTCGCCTACTCTCGCCTACTCTCGCCTACTCTCGCCTACTCTCGCCTACTCCTCGCCTACTCTCGCCTACTCTCGCCTACTCTCGCCTACTCTCGCCTACTCTCGCCTACTCTCGCCTACTCTCGCCTACTCTCGCCTACTCTCGCCTACTCTCGCCTACTCTCGCCTACTCTCGCCTACTCTCGCCTACTCTCGCCTACTCTCGCCTACTCTCGCCTACTCTCGCCTACTCTCGCCTACTCTCGCCTACTCTCGCCTACTCTCGCCTACTCTCGCCTACTCTCGCCTACTCTCGCCTACTCTCGCCTACTCTCGCCTACTCTCGCCTACTCTCGCCTACTCTCGCCTACTCTCGCCTACTCTCGCCTACTCTCGCCTACTCTCGCCTACTCTCGCCTACTCTCGCCTACTCTCGCCTACTCTCGCCTACTCTCGCCTACTCTCGCCTACTCTCGCCTACTCTCGCCTACTCTCGCCTACTCTCGCCTACTCTCGCCTACTCTCGCCTACTCTCGCCTACTCTCGCCTACTCTCGCCTACTCTCGCCTACTCTCGCCTACTCTCGCCTACTCTCGCCTACTCTCGCCTACTCTCGCCTACTCTCGCCTACTCTCGCCTACTCTCGCCTACTCTCGCCTACTCTCGCCTACTCTCGCCTACTCTCGCCTACTCTCGCCTACTCTCGCCTACTCTCGCCTACTCTCGCCTACTCTCGCCTACTCTCGCCTACTCTCGCCTACTCTCGCCTACTCTCGCCTACTCTCGCCTACTCTCGCCTACTCTCGCCTACTCTCGCCTACTCTCGCCTACTCTCGCCTACTCTCGCCTACTCTCGCCTACTCTCGCCTACTCTCGCCTACTCTCGCCTACTCTCGCCTACTCTCGCCTACTCTCGCCTACTCTCGCCTACTCTCGCCTACTCTCGCCTACTCTCGCCTACTCTCGCCTACTCTCGCCTACTCTCGCCTACTCTCGCCTACTCTCGCCTACTCTCGCCTACTCTCGCCTACTCTCGCCTACTCTCGCCTACTCTCGCCTACTCTCGCCTACTCTCGCCTACTCTCGCCTACTCTCGCCTACTCTCGCCTACTCTCGCCTACTCTCGCCTACTCTCGCCTACTCTCGCCTACTCTCGCCTACTCTCGCCTACTCTCGCCTACTCTCGCCTACTCTCGCCTACTCTCGCCTACTCTCGCCTACTCTCGCCTACTCTCGCCTACTCTCGCCTACTCCTCGCCTACTCTCGCCTACTCTCGCCTACTCTCGCCTACTCTCGCCTACTCTCGCCTACTCTCGCCTACTCTCGCCTACTCTCGCCTACTCTCGCCTACTCTCGCCTACTCTCGCCTACTCTCGCCTACTCTCCGCCTACTCTCGCCTACTCTCGCCTACTCTCGCCTACTCTCGCCTACTCTCGCCTACTCTCGCCTACTCTCGCCTACTCTCGCCTACTCTCGCCTACTCTCGCCTACTCTCGCCTACTCTCGCCTACTCTCGCCTACTCTCGCCTACTCTCGCCTACTCTCGCCTACTCTCGCCTACTCTCGCCTACTCTCGCCTACTCTCGCCTACTCTCGCCTACTCTCGCCTACTCTCGCCTACTCTCCTCTCGCCTACTCTCGCCTACTCTCGCCTACTCTCGCCTACTCTCGCCTACTCTCGCCTACTCTCGCCTACTCTCGCCTACTCTCCGCCTACTCTCGCCTACTCTCGCCTACTCTCGCCTACTCTCGCCTACTCTCGCCTACTCTCGCCTACTCTCGCCTACCCTACTCTCGCCTACTCTCGCCTACTCTCGCCTACTCTCGCCTACTCTCGCCTACTCTCGCCTACTCTCGCCTACTCTCGCCTACTCTCGCCTACTCGCCTACTCTCGCCTACTCTCGCCTACTCTCGCCTACTCTCGCCTACTCTCGCCTACTCTCGCCTACTCTCGCCTACTCTCGCCTACTCTCGCCTACTCTCGCCTACTCTCGCCTACTCTCGCCTACTCTCGCCTACTCTCGCCTACTCTCTCGCCTACTCTCGCCTACTCTCGCCTACTCTCGCCTACTCTCGCCTACTCTCGCCTACTCTCGCCTACTCTCGCCTACTCTCGCCTACTCTCGCCTACTCTCGCCTACTCTCGCCTACTCTCGCCTACTCTCGCCTACTCTCGCCTACTCTCGCCTACTCTCGCCTACTCTCGCCTACTCTCGCCTACTCTCGCCTACTCTCGCCTACTCTCGCCTACTCTCGCCTACTCTCGCCTACTCTCGCCTACTCTCGCCTACTCTCGCCTACTCTCGCCTACTCTCGCCTACTCTCGCCTACTCTCGCCTACTCTCGCTACTCTCGCCTACTCTCGCCTACTCTCGCCTACTCTCGCCTACTCTCGCCTACTCTCGCCTACTCTCGCCTACTCTCGCCTACTCTCGCCTACTCTCGCCTACTCTCGCCTACTCTCGCCTACTCTCGCCTACTCTCGCCTACTCTCGCCTACTCTCGCCTACTCTCGCCTACTCTCGCCTACTCTCGCCTACTCTCGCCTACTCTCGCCTACTCTCGCCTACTCTCGCCTACTCTCGCCTACTCTCGCCTACTCTCGCCTACTCTCGCCTACTCTCGCCTACTCTCGCCTACTCTCGCCTACTCTCGCCTACTCTCGCCTACTCTCGCCTACTCTCGCCTACTCTCGCCTACTCTCGCCTACTCTCGCCTACTCTCGCCTACTCTCGCCTACTCTCGCCTACTCTCGCCTACTCTCGCCTACTCTCGCCTACTCTCGCCTACTCTCGCCTACTCTCGCCTACTCTCGCCTACTCTCGCCTACTCTCGCCTACTCTCGCCTACTCTCGCCTACTCTCGCCTACTCTCGCCTACTCTCGCCTACTCTCGCCTACTCTCGCCTACTCTCGCCTACTCTCGCCTACTCTCGCCTACTCTCGCCTACTCTCGCCTACTCTCGCCTACTCTCGCCTACTCTCGCCTACTCTCGCCTACTCTCGCCTACTCTCGCCTACTCTCGCCTACTCTCGCCTACTCTCGCCTACTCTCGCCTACTCTCGCCTACTCTCGCCTACTCTCGCCTACTCTCGCCTACTCTCGCCTACTCTCGCCTACTCTCGCCTACTCTCGCCTACTCTCGCCTACTCTCGCCTACTCTCGCCTACTCTCGCCTACTCTCGCCTACTCTCGCCTACTCTCGCCTACTCTCGCCTACTCTCGCCTACTCTCGCCTACTCTCTCGCCTACTCTCGCCTACTCTCGCCTACTCTCGCCTACTCTCGCCTACTCTCGCCTACTCTCGCCTACTCTCGCCTACTCTCGCCTACTCTCGCCTACTCTCGCCTACTCTCGCCTACTCTCGCCTACTCTCGCCTACTCTCGCCTACTCTCGCCTACTCTCGCCTACTCTCGCCTACTCTCGCCTACTCTCGCCTACTCTCGCCTACTCTCGCCTACTCTCGCCTACTCTCGCCTACTCTCGCCTACTCTCGCCTACTCTCGCCTACTCTCGCCTACTCTCGCCTACTCTCGCCTACTCTCGCCTACTCTCGCCTACTCTCTCGCCTACTCTCGCCTACTCTCGCCTACTCTCGCCTACTCTCGCCTACTCTCGCCTACTCTCGCCTACTCTCGCCTACTCTCGCCTACTCTCGCCTACTCTCGCCTACTCTCGCCTACTCTCGCCTACTCTCGCCTACTCTCGCCTACTCTCGCCTACTCTCGCCTACTCTCGCCTACTCTCGCCTACTCTCGCCTACTCTCGCCTACTCTCGCCTACTCTCGCCTACTCTCGCCTACTCTCGCCTACTCTCGCCTACTCTCGCCTACTCTCGCCTACTCTCGCCTACTCTCGCCTACTCTCGCCTACTCTCGCCTACTCTCGCCTACTCTCGCCTACTCTCGCCTACTCTCGCCTACTCTCGCCTACTCTCGCCTACTCTCGCCTACTCTCGCCTACTCTCGCCTACTCTCGCCTACTCTCGCCTACTCTCGCCTACTCTCGCCTACTCTCGCCTACTCTCGCCTACTCTCGCCTACTCTCGCCTACTCTCGCCTACTCTCGCCTACTCTCGCCTACTCTCGCCTACTCTCGCCTACTCTCGCCTACTCTCGCCTACTCTCGCCTACTCTCGCCTACTCTCGCCTACTCTCGCCTACTCTCGCCTACTCTCGCCTACTCTCGCCTACTCTCGCCTACTCTCGCCTACTCTCGCCTACTCTCGCCTACTCTCGCCTACTCTCGCCTACTCTCGCCTACTCTCGCCTACTCTCGCCTACTCTCGCCTACTCTCGCCTACTCTCGCCTACTCTCGCCTACTCTCGCCTACTCTCGCCTACTCTCGCCTACTCTCGCCTACTCTCTCTCGCCTACTCTCGCCTACTCTCGCCTACTCTCGCCTACTCTCGCCTACTCTCGCCTACTCTCGCCTACTCTCGCCTACTCTCGCCTACTCTCGCCTACTCTCGCCTACTCTCGCCTACTCTCGCCTACTCTCGCCTACTCTCGCCTACTCTCGCCTACTCTCGCCTACTCTCGCCTACTCTCGCCTACTCTCGCCTACTCTCGCCTACTCTCGCCTACTCTCGCCTACTCTCGCCTACTCTCGCCTACTCTCGCCTACTCTCGCCTACTCTCGCCTACTCTCGCCTACTCTCGCCTACTCTCGCCTACTCTCGCCTACTCTCGCCTACTCTCGCCTACTCTCGCCTACTCTCGCCTACTCTCGCCTACTCTCGCCTACTCTCGCCTACTCTCGCCTACTCTCGCCTACTCTCGCCTACTCTCGCCTACTCTCGCCTACTCTCGCCTACTCTCGCCTACTCTCGCCTACTCTCGCCTACTCTCGCCTACTCTCGCCTACTCTCGCCTACTCTCGCCTACTCTCGCCTACTCTCGCCTACTCTCGCCTACTCTCGCCTACTCTCGCCTACTCTCGCCTACTCTCGCCTACTCTCGCCTACTCTCGCCTACTCTCGCCTACTCTCGCCTACTCTCGCCTACTCTCGCCTACTCTCGCCTACTCTCGCCTACTCTCGCCTACTCTCGCCTACTCTCGCCTACTCTCGCCTACTCTCGCCTACTCTCGCCTACTCTCGCCTACTCTCGCCTACTCTCGCCTACTCTCGCCTACTCTCGCCTACTCTCGCCTACTCTCGCCTACTCTCGCCTACTCTCGCCTACTCTCGCCTACTCTCGCCTACTCTCGCCTACTCTCGCCTACTCTCGCCTACTCTCGCCTACTCTCGCCTACTCTCGCCTACTCTCGCCTACTCTCGCCTACTCTCGCCTACTCTCGCCTACTCTCGCCTACTCTCGCCTACTCTCGCCTACTCTCGCCTACTCTCGCCTACTCTCGCCTACTCTCGCCTACTCTCGCCTACTCTCGCCTACTCTCGCCTACTCTCGCCTACTCTCGCCTACTCTCGCCTACTCTCGCCTACTCTCGCCTACTCTCGCCTACTCTCGCCTACTCTCGCCTACTCTCGCCTACTCTCGCCTACTCTCGCCTACTCTCGCCTACTCTCGCCTACTCTCGCCTACTCTCGCCTACTCTCGCCTACTCTCGCCTACTCTCGCCTACTCTCGCCTACTCTCGCCTACTCTCGCCTACTCTCGCCTACTCTCGCCTACTCTCGCCTACTCTCGCCTACTCTCGCCTACTCTCGCCTACTCTCGCCTACTCTCGCCTACTCTCGCCTACTCTCGCCTACTCTCGCCTACTCTCGCCTACTCTCGCCTACTCTCGCCTACTCTCGCCTACTCTCGCCTACTCTCGCCTACTCTCGCCTACTCTCGCCTACTCTCGCCTACTCTCGCCTACTCTCGCCTACTCTCGCCTACTCTCGCCTACTCTCGCCTACTCTCGCCTACTCTCGCCTACTCTCGCCTACTCTCGCCTACTCTCGCCTACTCTCGCCTACTCTCGCCTACTCTCGCCTACTCTCGCCTACTCTCGCCTACTCTCGCCTACTCTACTCTCGCCTACTCTCGCCTACTCTCGCCTACTCTCGCCTACTCTCGCCTACTCTCGCCTACTCTCGCCTACTCTCGCCTACTCTCGCCTACTCTCGCCTACTCTCGCCTACTCTCGCCTACTCTCGCCTACTCTCGCCTACTCTCGCCTACTCTCGCCTACTCTCGCCTACTCTCGCCTACTCTCGCCTACTCTCGCCTACTCTCGCCTACTCTCGCCTACTCTCGCCTACTCTCGCCTACTCTCGCCTACTCTCGCCTACTCTCGCCTACTCTCGCCTACTCTCGCCTACTCTCGCCTACTCTCGCCTACTCTCGCCTACTCTCGCCTACTCTCGCCTACTCTCGCCTACTCTCGCCTACTCTCGCCTACTCTCGCCTACTCTCGCTACTCTCGCCTACTCTCGCCTACTCTCGCCTACTCTCGCCTACTCTCGCCTACTCTCGCCTACTCTCGCCTACTCTCGCCTACTCTCGCCTACTCTCGCCTACTCTCGCCTACTCTCGCCTACTCTCGCCTACTCTCGCCTACTCTCGCCTACTCTCGCCTACTCTCGCCTACTCTCGCCTACTCTCGCCTACTCTCGCCTACTCTCGCCTACTCTCGCCTACTCTCGCCTACTCTCGCCTACTCTCGCCTACTCTCGCCTACTCTCGCCTACTCTCGCCTACTCTCGCCTACTCTCGCCTACTCTCGCCTACTCTCGCCTACTCTCGCCTACTCTCGCCTACTCTCGCCTACTCTCGCCTACTCTCGCCTACTCTCGCCTACTCTCGCCTACTCTCGCCTACTCTCGCCTACTCTCGCCTACTCTCGCCTACTCTCGCCTACTCTCGCCTACTCTCGCCTACTCTCGCCTCCTACTCTCGCCTACTCTCGCCTACTCTCGCCTACTCTCGCCTACTCTCGCCTACTCTCGCCTACTCTCGCCTACTCTCGCCTACTCTCGCCTACTCTCGCCTACTCTCGCCTACTCTCGCCTACTCTCGCCTACTCTCGCCTACTCTCGCCTACTCTCGCCTACTCTCGCCTACTCTCGCCTACTCTCGCCTACTCTCGCCTACTCTCGCCTACTCTCGCCTACTCTCGCCTACTCTCGCCTACTCTCGCCTACTCTCGCCTACTCTCGCCTACTCTCGCCTACTCTCGCCTACTCTCGCCTACTCTCGCCTACTCTCGCCTACTCTCGCCTACTCTCGCCTACTCTCGCCTACTCTCGCCTACTCTCGCCTACTCTCGCCTACTCTCGCCTACTCTCGCCTACTCTCGCCTACTCTCGCCTACTCTCGCCTACTCTCGCCTACTCTCGCCTACTCTCGCCTACTCTCGCCTACTCTCGCCTACTCTCGCCTACTCTCGCCTACTCTCGCCTACTCTCGCCTACTCTCGCCTACTCTCGCCTACTCTCGCCTACTCTCGCCTACTCTCGCCTACTCTCGCCTACTCTCGCCTACTCTCGCCTACTCTCGCCTACTCTCGCCTACTCTCGCCTACTCTCGCCTACTCTCGCCTACTCTCGCCTACTCTCGCCTACTCTCGCCTACTCTCGCCTACTCTCGCCTACTCTCGCCTACTCTCGCCTACTCTCGCCTACTCTCGCCTACTCTCGCCTACTCTCGCCTACTCTCGCCTACTCTCGCCTACTCTCGCCTACTCTCGCCTACTCTCGCCTACTCTCGCCTACTCTCGCCTACTCTCGCCTACTCTCGCCTACTCTCGCCTACTCTCGCCTACTCTCGCCTACTCTCGCCTACTCTCGCCTACTCTCGCCTACTCTCGCCTACTCTCGCCTACTCTCGCCTACTCTCGCCTACTCTCGCCTACTCTCGCCTACTCTCGCCTACTCTCGCCTACTCTCGCCTACTCTCGCCTACTCTCGCCTACTCTCGCCTACTCTCGCCTACTCTCGCCTACTCTCGCCTACTCTCGCCTACTCTCGCCTACTCTCGCCTACTCTCGCCTACTCTCGCCTACTCTCGCCTACTCTCGCCTACTCTCGCCTACTCTCGCCTACTCTCGCCTACTCTCGCCTACTCTCGCCTACTCTCGCCTACTCTCGCCTACTCTCGCCTACTCTCGCCTACTCTCGCCTACTCTCGCCTACTCTCGCCTACTCTCGCCTACTCTCGCCTACTCTCGCCTACTCTCGCCTACTCTCGCCTACTCTCGCCTACTCTCGCCTACTCTCGCCTACTCGCCTACTCTCGCCTACTCTCGCCTACTCTCGCCTACTCTCGCCTACTCTCGCCTACTCTCGCCTACTCTCGCCTACTCTCGCCTACTCTCGCCTACTCTCGCCTACTCTCGCCTACTCTCGCCTACTCTCGCCTACTCTCGCCTACTCTCGCCTACTCTCGCCTACTCTCGCCTACTCTCGCCTACTCTCGCCTACTCTCGCCTACTCTCGCCTACTCTCGCCTACTCTCGCCTACTCTCGCCTACTCTCGCCTACTCTCGCCTACTCTCGCCTACTCTCGCCTACTCTCGCCTACTCTCGCCTACTCTCGCCTACTCTCGCCTACTCTCGCCTACTCTCGCCTACTCTCGCCTACTCTCGCCTACTCTCGCCTACTCTCGCCTACTCTCGCCTACTCTCGCCTACTCTCGCCTACTCTCGCCTACTCTCGCCTACTCTCGCCTACTCTCGCCTACTCTCGCCTACTCTCGCCTACTCTCGCCTACTCTCGCCTACTCTCGCCTACTCTCGCCTACTCTCGCCTACTCTCGCCTACTCTCGCCTACTCTCGCCTACTCTCGCCTACTCTCGCCTACTCTCGCCTACTCTCGCCTACTCTCGCCTACTCTCGCCTACTCTCGCCTACTCTCGCCTACTCTCGCCTACTCTCGCCTACTCTCGCCTACTCTCGCCTACTCTCGCCTACTCTCGCCTACTCTCGCCTACTCTCGCCTACTCTCGCCTACTCTCGCCTACTCTCGCCTACTCTCGCCTACTCTCGCCTACTCTCGCCTACTCTCGCCTACTCTCGCCTACTCTCGCCTACTCTCGCCTACTCTCGCCTACTCTCGCCTACTCTCGCCTACTCTCGCCTACTCTCGCCTACTCTCGCCTACTCTCGCCTACTCTCGCCTACTCTCGCCTACTCTCGCCTACTCTCGCCTACTCTCGCCTACTCTCGCCTACTCTCGCCTACTCTCGCCTACTCTCGCCTACTCTCGCCTACTCTCGCCTACTCTCGCCTACTCTCGCCTACTCTCGCCTACTCTCGCCTACTCTCGCCTACTCTCGCCTACTCTCGCCTACTCTCGCCTACTCTCGCCTACTCTCGCCTACTCTCGCCTACTCTCGCCTACTCTCGCCTACTCTCGCCTACTCTCGCCTACTCTCGCCTACTCTCGCCTACTCTCGCCTACTCTCGCCTACTCTCGCCTACTCTCGCCTACTCTCGCCTACTCTCGCCTACTCTCGCCTACTCTCGCCTACTCTCGCCTACTCTCGCCTACTCTCGCCTACTCTCGCCTACTCTCGCCTACTCTCGCCTACTCTCGCCTACTCTCGCCTACTCTCGCCTACTCTCGCCTACTCTCGCCTACTCTCGCCTACTCTCGCCTACTCTCGCCTACTCTCGCCTACTCTCGCCTACTCTCGCCTACTCTCGCCTACTCTCGCCTACTCTCGCCTACTCTCGCCTACTCTCGCCTACTCTCGCCTACTCTCGCCTACTCTCGCCTACTCTCGCCTACTCTCGCCTACTCTCGCCTACTCTCGCCTACTCTCGCCTACTCTCGCCTACTCTCGCCTACTCTCGCCTACTCTCTCGCCTACTCTCGCCTACTCTCGCCTACTCTCGCCTACTCTCGCCTACTCTCGCCTACTCTCGCCTACTCTCGCCTACTCTCGCCTACTCTCGCCTACTCTCGCCTACTCTCGCCCTAGCCTACCTCTAGCCTTAGGCTACCTCTAGCCCTAGCTTAGGACTCGAACCTTGAACCTTAGGAATTCTAGGCAAGTGCTCTACCCCTGAGCTAATTCCTTGCTCTGACTTTCAGGTTGTCTTGATCCTACTTCTCCTCCTCCCATTCTTTTCTGTATGCCGTCACCACTTTCCTTCCCCTCCCATTCTCCCTTTCTTACAGGTGCTCCCTCTCTTCACTGTTGAAGGATTCAGTGCTTTGGGGTTAACAGGCCATGATTCTGCCAGCAATTTTCTCTCTCAGCCCACTCAGCTCTCCGAAACGTGATTTTATTTCAATTCAACTCCCACTATCCTTGTGCAAAAGTGTTATATATTTGGGAAGTTGCCTTCAAATTTTGACAAGCCAAATGAAAATACAATATTTTGAAATGATATAACAACAGTAGATAGAGAAGCCTCTTTAGTCCAACTCAGTAATGATTGATAATTGTGCTTTTATTCATGTCAATGGACCAGGAAGGCCCTTCTATTATGGGGCCGTTTTAAGGGTACATGCCGCTTAGGGCCTGATTACAAATGTTCGAAAATCTCTGTCTCAGAATAAATTGAAATTGTAAAGTTCTCCTGGCTTAAATTGTCAAAACTCAGGCAGGACACCTGGTCGGCTAAGAGATCAGATACGCACCTTCTTTCCCCAGATGAAGGTATTCAAAGGTAAAGTGATAATTCAACATGCTCTTGTCAAAATTGACCTACGGACTCAAGTCAAGTACTTGCAGGGAGCGGCACCCAGCCTTCTTCAATCAAAAATTATTTGGGGTGGTAAAATGACTTGCTACAGAAGCCAGCCCTGGTAAATAAGGCCTTAGAATGCCAAAGTCATTTGTTTAATAGGTTTTCTCTTAAATCTTGGTGATTTGCAAGATTGGCAAAAAAAAAAAATGCCACTGGAAAATGTATGGCCCATATTTAATTTGCTCGCTTTAGGATCTTTTGTGCAAATGTAAGTGAGTGTGTGTGTATGAGTGTGAACAAATTCAAGATTGAAATTGTCAGTCTGATGTAAAAATGGTTGAATTTCTGTTCAATCTCCAAAACTGTCATCAGGTTTCAGTGCTACCTAATATTTTAAAGGATTTTTGCATTGCTTTAAAGAGGAATTGTAGTTTATTCAAAAAATGTCTTTAATTTGCAGTTGCAAAATATTGGTATCTTATTTGTTAAGTTGTTTGCACTGTAATCAAGTTATCTGACTTAGGACAAGGCATTGGGAATTTGAAATTTATTCCCCTTCCCTGTTTACTAATTTGAGGCTAAATGTCAGAAATTTCAATATTAATTTGTATCACTGTTAAAGAACTGCTTCGGGCTTCTCAGTCAGAGATCAAAAGGAAAGGACAGGAAAACTGAGGATTGGCCTGTGTGCCTATCTTTGGGATTGAGGGGTGAACTGGCAAAGGTGCAGCTTAGATAGTCCATGCATGGTGAGGTAGGCCCCAGGGGCAAGTGCATACATGGTAGAAAAAGATTAAGCTGTCACAAGGCAGTTGATGGATCTCGAAGGACTCAGATGTGTACATAACCATTCTGTAGGACAGGCCTATCTGTCTGTTCCTTCCTGCTGGAAACTGGATACCTGATGGTAAAATCTGCAATGTGATGATTTGTTTGATATTTACAAAACTCCCCACAGGGATGTATTTAAAATCGGAAAAGCCTGAAAACGTGGCTTAGAAAGTTTATATGTATGATGTCATTTAATATCTATGCTATTTTGAAATTGGCATGTAATCTTTTAAAGTAAAATTATTAGGTCTGAATACTTGGTTTGTAATTCTAGTGCTTATTACTCTTGCATGATTCCTGATAATTATTGATAAGAATTCTTAGAAGGGATATATGATTATAATATAATATATGATTATAATACACAAAAATACATGTGAAATTCAATTTCAGTTCGGCTTGAATTTCAAAGTATTTGCAAGTATTTCCTACTTCAGCTCAAAGCTACCACTCTACCACATGAGCCACAGTGCCATGTCTGGTGTTCTGGTGGTTAATTGACAATAAGAGTCTCATGGACTTTCTTGCCAGGTGTGCCTTTGAACCTGGATCCTCACATCTCAGCCTCCTGAGTAGCTGGAGTTACAGGCATGAGCCACAAGTTAAAATTGGTTGATTTATGCTAGTACTGGCTTGAACTCAGGGTCTCTTCCTTTTACTTGGCTTTTTTGTTCAAGGCTGGCACGCTGCCACCAACTGGAGCAACATGTCTGGGGTTTTCCTGGTGAATGGGAGACAAGAATCTCTTAAATTTATCTCCTGAGGCTGACTTGGAACTGAGATCCTCAGATCCCAGCCTCCTGCATAGCTAGCATTTTAGGCATGTGACACCAGTGCCCAGTTTTTCTCCCTTGAGAAAGGTTGATTGATTGTCATTTGCTATGCACCCTTTGAATTTACTACCTTTGCTGTCTGTTAGCCACTTAGTTTTCTGATGTGAAATTGGTCACAATCTCATCGAGGATCTCTTGTGTGTGTGACTTTGAATATTCTCTGTCTTTATCAGTTTAATTAGATTATGTCTTCATACGGATTTCTGAGTTTATCCCACTTGAAGTTTGTTGAGCCATTAAATTCTTTATATGGGTGCTTGTTTTCTGGGGTTAGGGTCCCATGGTCCCTGCTTCAAACAAGCCCTCTAAATGGGTTTGGGAACCACTAGTCAAGGTGGGGCCTCTTCAGCTATGGTGGGGTCTTTGTCTTTTATTCTGAAGCAAAAGCTCTTGAAGGTTAGCGTAGGAAAGTGACACGAACTGATTTAAGAAGCATAAAAACCGGATGCCAGTTGCTCATGCCTGTTACCCTAGCTACTTGTGAAGTTGAGGTTTAAGGATTGTGTTTGGAGGCCAGCCCAGGCAGGAGAGTCCATGAGTTTCTTTCTTGTTGAAGGCTTAGATGTGAGGATCGTGGTTCAAAGTCACCAGAGCAGGATAGAAAATGAGAGTCTTAGCTCCGCTTACCCACCAGAAATCTAGAAGTGGATCTGTAGCTCAAAGCGGTAGAGCACTAGCTGGAAAACTAAACGCTGAAGGACAGTGCCCAGGCCTTGAGTTAAAAGCCCACAATGGATAAAATAAAACAAAAAAAAGAATACAAACAAAATATCAAAGACGGCATCAAGCCCTAAGATCAGCATTAAAAAGAAATGTCTTCTCAACATTCCTACAAGTTAACTTAAATCTACTGCCAGAATTCAGCTGGAAGAGGGTGGTAGTGGCTCACGCCTGCCATCCCTGCTACTCAGGAGGCTGAGATCTGAGGATTCACATTTGAAGCAAGCTAGGGCAGGAAAATCCATGAGATTTTAATCGCCAATGATCCACCAAAAACTTGGAAGGAGGGCTGAGGCTCAATTGGCAGCGCAGTAGGCTTGAGGAAAAAATTCTCAAGGAGAGCTCAGACCCTCAGGTCCAGCCCCAGGACCAAAAACCAAACAAACTGTGAAAACTATCAGGACCCAACAAGAGCGCCTGAAGCTTTGTAGATGGCCAGCAGAGGTCACTAGAGCACTGTGGATAGTGGAATGACCAGGAGGACTGCAGCAGCTCTTTCTCCCCCAATGGGAAACAGCCAACTATAGCTCCTTGACCACTCAGGCCCAGCTTGGCTGGCTGTCTCCAAATGTCACCTGCTTAAGCCCAAATCTGGCAGTCCCTGCACATCAGCTGCCTTGCAAATCCAGTGATCCTTTGGAATAGAAATCACCCCCAAGCTCAGGCATTTCAGCAAGTTCCCACCAATGCAGTTGGACACCAGCTCCTTGAGACAGTGGAAGAGCAAAGAAAGAACTCATTCTGGTTGAGGCAGACTCCATGTAGAGTCTCAATTGTCTAAGCTGGAGGCTAGAAAGGAAATTCCCAAGCATTACAGAGGGACAGGCGCTGGGCCTTCACTGATTGTTTCCCGACATGCATCTGCATGTTCTGATGCCCATGTGCTCCACTTCTCTTTCCAATGCCTGTGTGTGTGTGTGTGTGTGTGTGTGTGTGTGTGTGTGTGTGTGTGTGTGTCCTGGGGCTTGAAATAAGGGCCTGGGTGCATGTCCTTTGCCGCTTTGTTCTACCACTAGTGTTGTACCCTGTAAGGTAGAGCTCTAATTCATATTTTCTGGTGGTTCATTGCAGATAGGAGTCTCACATATTTTTCTTCCGATGGCTGCATTCGAAGAACAACCCTCATATCTCAGCCTCCTGAGTAGCTAGGATTACAGTGGTAAGCCCCCAGCAGCAGGCTTGGAATGGCATTGTCATGATGGTGGGGATTGACTTATTGGCTTTCTGTGGTGGCACTTGAAACCGGCAGGAATTTTATGTAAATGAAATTGCAACATTTGGATCAGGTTCTTTGTTTCTTTGGTTTTAAAGCATGAATCAGTGCATACCGAGGGAGAAGGAAAACAGTCAGCATATTTTGAAGAACAAGATGATCAGAGCTCCCACTACATGGAAGGGGTTGCCAGAAGGGCACCACCTGGAGTGTGTTGTGGAAGCAATGACTGGGTCTCTCTAGCAGAGAGCAACGTGACACAGAAGCTCATTGGACATCCTGTGTGCCTTATTACTCTCCTCACCCAATGACGGATTCCATGAAGCCTGCACTGGCTCGCCATGCAGCGGTTAGCACTTCTGATTGGACGTCAATTCTGATGCAGAGCTCTGGGGTCCAATCAGGTCAGCGTTCACATGCTAGTTCTCCAGCCGCCCACAGGATGATCAAGGCCATATGTAATCTAGAGTCCTGCATACAAGATTGCCCAAGGTCAAGGTGATGTGAGGCAAAGTCCTACAGCCAGAATTCAGCTGGCAGAGGGTGGTAGTGGCTTACGCCTGCCATCGCAGCTACTTGGGAGGCTGAGATCTGAGCAATCACATTTCACGTTAGCTAGGGAAGGAGAATCCATGAGATTTTACTCGCCAATGAGCCACCAAAAACTCGGAAGGAGGGTTGAGGCTCAATTCGTAGAGCAGGAGACTTGAGGAAAAAAATACTCAAGGGTAGCTCAGACCCTAAGTTCAAGCCCCAGGACCAAAAACCAAACAAACTGTGAAACCTATCAAGAACCAACAAGAGCGCCTGTAGTTCTGTAGATGGCCAGCAGAGGACACTAGAGCACCGTGGATGGTGGAACGACCAGGAGGCCTGCAGCAGATCTTCCTCACACAGTGTGAAACAGCCTGCTACAGCTCCATGACCATTGAGGCCCAGCTGGGCTGGCTGTCTTCAACAGTCACCTGCTCAACCCAAACCTGGCAGTCTCTGTGCATCAGCTGCCGTGCAAATCCAGTGAGCCATTGGAATAGAAATCTCCCCCAAGCTCATTCATTTCAGCAAGTTCCACCAGGTTTTCTTTTAAATCTTGGTGATTTGCAAGGTTGGCAAAAATAAAATGCCACTGGACAATGCATGGCACATATTTACTTTGCTCGCTTTAGGATCTTTTGAACGAATGTATGTGAGTGTGTGTGTGTGTGCATATGAGTGTGAACAAATTCAAGATTGAAATTGTCATTCTGATGTAAAAATGGTTGAGTTACTGTACAAACTCCAAAACAGGCATCAGGTTTCAGAGCTACCAAATGTTTTAAAGGGTTTTTGCTTTGCTTTAACGAGGAAATGTAGTTTAATCCAAAAACGTCTTTAATGTGCAGTTGCAAAATATTGGTATCTTAATGTGTATGCTGTTTGCACTGTCATCAAGTTATCTGGCTTAGCACAAGGCATTGGGAATTTCAAATTTTTTCCCCTGGCCTGTTTATTAATTTGAGGCTAAATGTCAGAAATTTCGATATTAATTTGTATGACTGTTAAAGAACTGCTTCGGGCTTCTCAGTCAGAGATCAAGAAGAAAGGACAGGAAAACTTAGGATGTGCTCGTGTGCCTATCTTCGGGGTTGAGGGGTGAACTGGCAAATGTGCAGCTTAGCTGATCCATGCATGGTGAGGCAGGCCCCAGGGGCAAGTGCACACATCGTAGAAAAAGACTAAGCTGTCACAAAGGTAGTTGATGGAGCCCGAAGGACTCAGATGTGTATATACCCATTCTTTAGGACAAGCCTATCTCTCTGTTCCTTGCTACTGGACACTGGAAACCTGAGAGTAAAATGGGCGTTCTGTAGGATAGGCCTATGTGTCTCTTCCTTGCTGCTGGACACTGAAAACCGGACGGTAAAATGGGCATTCTGTAGGACAGGCCTATCTGTTCCTTGCTGCTGGAAACTGGAAACTTAGTGGTAAAATCGGCAATGTGATGATTTGTTTGATATTTCCAAAACTACTCACTGGGATGTATTTCAAATTGGAAAAGCCTTAAAACATGGCTTAGAAAGTTTATCTGTATGATGTCATTTAATTTCTATGCTATTTGGAAATTTGCATGTAATTTTTTAAAGTAAAATTATTAAGTCTGGATATGGATATTGGTTTGTAATTCTAGTGCTTATAATTCTTCCATGATTCTTGATAATTATTGATTGGAGTTCTTAGGAGGGAAATATGATCATAATACATTGTATGATTATAATACACAATAATACATTTGAAATGCAATTTTAGTTTGGCTTGAATTTGAAAGTATTTCTTACTAAGTGATTATTCTTTTTTCCTCACTGCATGCCTTTAATTAAGTTCTCACCTTCTTCTTAAACACAAAGATAATAATATCCACTCAGTAGTGTTACTGTGAGGATTAAACAAGATATAACATGTAAATCCCTTACCATAGTGTCTGATACTTGAGAAATATTATCTCCTTTCCTTTGTTCCTCCTTTATTGAATGGACTGCTTTATGTGGTCATTCTTTTAGGTACTGAAGTCTACAGAGTAATTCCATTGACTTTATTTTCAGATGACTTGATATAATTTTCATATACGACCCACAAGGATCATAGATTCTTTTTTTTCAAATTTTTATTATCAAACTGATGTACAGAGAGGTTGCAGTTTCATACATTAGGCATGGGATACATTACTGTTTATTACCTTGTCCCTCATACCCCCCTCCCCCCTCCCCCTTTCCCTTTCCCTCCCTGAGGTGTTCAGTTCACTTACACCAAACAGTTTTGCAAGTATTGCTTTTGTAGTTGTTTGTCTTTTTTTTACCCTGTGTCTTTCAATTTTGGTATTCCCTTTCAATTTCCTAGTTCCAATACCAGTATACACGGTTTCCAATATACTCAGATAAGATTACAGAGATGGTGTAGGTACAACCACAAGAAGGTGGATCATTGATTCTTTCAGATAGGACACATCTCACTGCAGATGCTACTGCTGGGTAACAGTCTAAGAACTCCTGAACTGATTAAAACAAAGA
Organism: Perognathus longimembris pacificus; assembly: GCF_023159225.1. NCBI lineage: Eukaryota > Metazoa > Chordata > Mammalia > Rodentia > Heteromyidae > Perognathus > Perognathus longimembris. Next base: position 19,505 of record NW_025961504.1, read on the forward strand.
AACTACCAACACTTGCGTTGCTTCCCAGCTTACATGGGTTTTCTGTGAATACTTACATGACAGTGTGTTCTAAGCCAGAGTCATCACAAAGAAACCACTCCCCTCTGACAACTTCAATCCCAAATGAAGATGAAACTTGTGTAGAGAATAGATTTTGAATACATTCCCTTAGTTAGTATAAACTTGGTTCTTCCTACATGTACCCTTTCTTCCCTATTTTGTTACAAAATGTTTTTACTTTATTTAGTTATTTTATTAATTAAATTGTGTTGACAATGTGTTGTGCAAAAGGTGTACAGTTACATAACGAGGCAGTGAATACCTTTCTTGTGATATCTTACACCCTCGTTTTTCTTTTCCTTCCCTAGATCAGGTAGGCATATATACAATACCCAGTGTACCAAAATCATATACAGTAACCACGTGGCATAGGTCAAAGGAAATTCACCTAGAACGTTAAATGTAATGTCAACAAAAGAATCCTCCTGGGTTCTTCTCTTGGAGTTGTTTTTGCCTATCCTCATCTTATATGATCATATGTACATAGCTGTTGAGCCTTTGTGATCCACTGATAGGTCTATTCTAAACCTTTCTATGTGTAGTAGTTGTTTGGTTTTAGATACACTATGTAAGGCCGATGATGGAAACTTGTGGAAATACAATTTGAAAAGAAGTTTTTTGTTTTGCAGACCTGGTCTCCACTGTCTTCCCCCTCCTCCCCCCACACACACTCTAACAGTCATATATCAAGGAGACCATGCCCCTTTGTTCTCTGTGTTCTAGGCTTGTCTCGCTCAACATTATTTGTTCAAGTTCTGACCATTTCCCTGCGAATAGCAATATCTTATCATTTCTATTTGCTATGTAGTATTCCATTGTGTATATGTACCACATTTTTTGTATCCATCCATCTATAGTGGGCCATCTGGGTTGTTTCCATATTTTGGCTATTGTGAATTGTGCAGTGATAAACATGGATGTGCAGATGTCTTTTTGATATCCTGAGACCTGTTGTTCACGATAGATGTCTAGGAGTGGTATGGCTGGGTCATAGGGTATGTCTATGTTGAGCTTTTTGAGGAACCTCCATACTGTTCTTCAAAGTGGTTGTACTAAATTGCCCTCCCACCAACAGTGGAGAAGGGCTCCTCTTTCCCCGCATGCCCTCCAGCATTTGTTGTTGGCTGAGTTCAGAGTATAGGCCATTCTAACTGGAGTGACATGGTATCTCAGGGTTGTTTTTATTTGCATTTCCTTTACTGCCAGGGATGTTGAACATTTCCTCTTATGTTTCTTTGCCATTTTTATCTCTTCTCCTGTGCAGTCTCTCTTTAGCTCCTTTTCCCATTTAATAATTGGTTTACTGGGTTTGGAGGGGGTTAGTTTTTTGTGTACTCAGTAGATGAGGGATATTAGGCCTCTGTCTGTTGTTGTGCTGGTGAATATCCTTTCCCATATGATTGGCTGTCTTTCTAGATTGGTGGCTATGTCTTTAGCTGTGCCAAAACTTTTTATTTTGTCATAGTCCCATTTGTTGAGACTCTACCCTATCTGTTGTGCCCCTGGGACTATATTCAGGAAGGTCCTTCCTGTGTCTTTAAGTTCTAGCATCTTTTCTACTCTGACCTTCAGTAGTTTCAAGGATTCTGGTCTGATGTTGAGGTCCTTAATCCATTTTGAGTTGATCTTGGTGCATGGTGATAGGCTAGGGTCTAATTTGAGTTTTCTACATATGGCTGCCCAGTTTTCCCAGCACCAGTTGTTGAAGAGGCTATGTTTTTCCCATTGAATGTCTTTAGCTCCTATGTGGAATATCAACTGACTGTAAAAATATGGTTCTATTTCTGGGACTTCTATTCTGTTCCATTGGTCTTCAGGTCTATTTTCATAGCAATACCAGGCTGTCTTTGTTATGATGGCTCTATAATAGAGCTTGAAGTCTGGTATTCTTTTGCCTAGAATTGCTTTGGCTATTCTAGGTCTTTTGCTGTTCCATATGAATTTATGGGTTGTTTTCTCTATTTCATTGAAGAATGTAGCTGGGATCTTGATGGGGATTGCATTGAATTTGTATAGCCTTTGGGGCAATATGGGCATTTTCGCTATATTGATTCTGCCTACCCATGAGCATGGGAGGTCTTTCCATCTCCTGTGTCCTCTTTGATTTCCCTTTTTAGATTTTTATATCTCTCATTCAATAGGTCATTAATGTCTTTAGTTAGGTTAATCCCTAGGTAATGTATTCTTTTTTTAGCTATGGTAAATGGTATTATTTCCTTAATTTTCTTTTCTGCTTATACATTGCTGGTGTACAGAAAAGCTGCTGATTTTTGTGGGTTGATTTTGTATCCTGCTACTTTGCCAAAATGGTTTTTTAGGTCTAGGTCATCTGCGAATAGGGATAGTTTGATTTTTTCTTTGCCCAACGTGGAAGCCTTTGATGTCTTCCTCTTGCCTTAGTGCAATGGCAAGGGATTCCAGCCCTATGTTGAATAGAAGCAGGGATAGTGGGCATCCTTGTCTTGTTCCTGAGTTTAGGGGAAATGGTTTTAGTTTCTCCCTATTTAATATGGTATTAGCAGTTGGTCTGTTGTATATGGTTTTTCTTATTTTAAAGAATGTTCCCTTTATTTCTTATCTCTACAGGTCTTTTAACATGTATGGGTGTTGTATTTTCTCAAAGGCTATTTGGGCATCGGCTGAGATGATGATGTGGTTCTTCGTCTTAGCTCTGTTGACGTGGTGACTTACATTTATTGATTTGTGGATGTTGAACCATCCTTGCGTCTGTGGGATGAAGCCTACTTGGTTATGATGTATATATCGTTTTCTTGATCAGTTTCTAGATCCTGTTAGCTAGCACTTTGTTGAGAAGCTTTGCAGATGTGATCATTAGTGATGTTGGTCTTTTCCTAGTTTGTGGATGAGTATAATATTGGCTTCATAGAATGAGTTTTGGATTTCTCCCTGTTTGTATTTTGTGGAAGAGTTTGAGGAGTTAGCTCCTCACTGAAAGTTTTATAGATTTTATTGGTGAATCCATCTGGGCCTGAGCTTTTCTTTGTTGGGAGGCTCTTGATTACCTCCTGTATCTCGCTGTAAATTATTGGTTTAACTAGTTGATTTATTTCTTCTTGATTCAGTTTGGGCAGTTTAAGAATCGATCCATTTCTGTAAAATTATTATTCATTAGTGATTAAAGGTTCTGGAACTAGTTCCTTATGATGGTTTGAATACCTATATATTTGTTGTAATTTTTCCAGTGCAGTGCCTGACCTTACAGATATGAGTGACTCTCTCTCTCTCTTTTTTTGTTAGGTCTTGCAACGGATCTGTCAATTCTATTTATTAAGAACCAGCTTTTAGATTTTTTATTTATTAAAGGTCTTTCTATTCTCAATCAGATTATCTCTTCTTTAATCTTTATGATCTCTCTCCTCCTAGTCATTTTAGATTCAATTTTGTTCTTGTTTCTCCAGTCATTTAAGCTGCATGATGTAGTTCTTGATCTGTTCTGATTCCATTCTTTTAATGTGTATGCTGAGGGCAATGATCCTGCCCCTCGCCACAGCCTTTGCTGTATCACATAGGTTTCTTTGTGATGTATTTTCATTGTCATTTTGTCTTATGAATTCGTTAATTTTGTCCTTTATTTGCTCTGTAACCCAAGTGTTAGATAACAGTGAGGGGTTTGGCCTCCAAGTATTTGTGTAGTTTCTGTGGTATCCTTTGTTATTGAGAGCTACCTTGATTACACTGTGATCAGATAGTTTCTTTATGTGGACTACACATGATCAATTTTGGAGTATGTTCCATGGGCGTTTATGTGCCAGCCAGCTACTATTTGATAGCAAATCACACACTATGTACAGGCAAACATCTCCACGGATGCATCTAAAAGGGTCCCAAAAGGATCACAAGACTAGCAGGTGCTTTCATGCTACACAGGAGCACTCTGGCAACACTGTGGCTTTGCAGAAACATGCCAGATTGAGATTTCACAATCCTTGTCTCTGGACAAGAGACCACAGTAGAGATGCCAGGTAGGGGCCCACACCACTGGATAATGTTAGGGGGAAGTTGCTGCTAAGAATACAAAGAGCTCTGTTTCTCAACATTCTGCACAGTACTGCCAGTGGTCGGGGCACAGACTTTGGAGGAGAAAGCAGTTTCTTACATCATGCTTTCTGCCTTCCACCTCAAGCTGGATGAGTTGAAGTTGCTGTAACCAATCCTGACATTTCTGAGATACTGAGGGAATGACAATAAATGTCCCCCCCCCCCATCTTATAAGGAAAACTCTGTGGGGTCTGCATCCTATGCTCAACACTCCATAGAACAGAGCAAGTCAGAGAAAAGCCTTTTGCTGATGTCAGATATATCACTGAGTGGAGGTGTATCACGGGTTTGCAGGATATGGACAGACAAAAATGAAACAGAGACAGACACCTGTTATAAGAATGCCTTTGGAATCCCTCCCATCTTGTTCTGTCATGAAACTTGAAAGCCTCAGCCAGTGGAGCAATAGTGCAGTTAATGGGGCATGCCAGTGCTCCAGTCTCTTCCCATTCTAATTACAATGCTTCACCAAACTCAGAGGAAAAATGGGCAGGACACCAGCCTTCAGTCTGATCACCGCAACTATAGAGGGAGATACCCCACCTTGTAAAAGGAAAATCCCAAGTACACTGATCCTTCTGCAGAGTTTGAGAAAGACTTCGCACCTTGTAGATTCCCTGGTTGGCATCACAGCTGTGGGGCCAGCATTGTGCCTGCTGCACCATCCCATAGGGACACCTCACTCTAACCTCTATCATACAGCTTTCTGGAAAATGACATGGACCAGCTCAGCTTCAGCTACAAAGGCTATCTTAGCTGGCAAAGGATAGAACATACAGTGGCACCGGTGCCAACCCCAGGAGTCTTGCTTCTTAACAAGGACATTCTGGCCTACATTCAATGGAGCTTCATACAGGGTTTCTGGTGATAGCAAGCCATCTGTGGCCTAAGGGTGACAAACACAAGACTATGCTCACAGGTTTCTTGCCATCAGTTACAACTCTCTTCTCTGTGTTCCCTAAGCTGGTCAACAAATTGTGATTCCCAGGTTTCAGGAAACTGTTCTGATCACCTACATCTCTAGGAGACTCAGCAGTTGACCCATTCCTATGGAGATACCATCGCTTACCAAGGTGGATCACTAACTTGGACAATGCACCTCATCACAAGGGGCTAGTCCAGGGAAATCCACTGTCGCCCAGCAGAGCTGCCAGGTAGGGTCCCTCACCTCAGGCTAATGGGAGCCTGGAGCTGTGAAGGAAAAGATCATGAACATCCAGGGCCTGCCCACGATAGCCCACGCCAGATGATCACTGAAGTTTGTGCATTGCAGGGACCATGAGGCATGTCCTTCAGAGGGGAGACAGGTGCCCAAAAGAAATCCACAGATTTAACTCATTCAAGGAAGACCCTGCAGAGCTGTTGTCTGGAGAGAAAAAGGCTTTTGGGGAAGTTGCATTTAAAGTAGGCTTAGGTCTTAAGGAGGTCACTCATAGATTAGAAACAAGCGGAATTTCATGGGAAACAGACAAATTCAAAGAGAAAAGAAGCCAATACAGGCACCCTTTGCAGTTCAAGGGATGAATTTCCACACAACAAAACAGAAAGCTCATATCTGCTCCCAGGCCCCATTATCAGCCAATTCAATTTCACACATCAACCCATTCCCCAGGTATCTGTTGGGCACAGGCTTGGAGGGAAACTTGGAACTATCTGTAGTCACGGGCCACACAATCCCTCCTCACGCCTCCCAAATAGAAAATGTCAAGTAACCAAGTTCACACAAAATAAGAAGCACAAAATAATCTGTGAATTGCTCCTTCAATGATATCTGAACAGGAAAAAAGATATATCTGCATGCAGATAATAGGTGGCACATTAGTGTCACATTTCTAGCAAGAAGACAGCTCTCCATCATGAGAAAAAAATAGGAAGCTCCTTTGCTGTACGTCGTATCAGGCCAGGTCCTAGCCCTCTGAGAAGCAGTCAGGTGGGTTTGAAAGCACCTGAGCTATTAGGAGTATCACCCTCACTCCATTCTCACTCCCCAATTGTTTCCTTTCCAGAGTCCCATCTTAGCTCACAAACCCTTTCTTCGAACCAAGAGCTTTATTAGGCATTAACAGACCCCCATCTAGAAGACAGCTTATGAAATCTAGTAGCAATTCAACTTCAAAGCTGTGTACAATTCAATCTGTCTTCACAGTGGAGTGGCACAGGCAGCACCCCAGTAGAAGGAAGTAACTAGAGTGCTAATGCATAGCAGCCATGCCTCATCCTCTTACAGAAGAGCCTCTTAGATCACCAGGGCCCCTCGAGCTAGGCAGTGCCCTCCCTTTGCAGTCACAAGAACCCAATTCCTACTAATTCTGCATCATTTAAAGTAATGCTTTGTGAGCTGCCTGCTAGCAAATCCACTAGACCCACCTAGTTTGCACCAGATCCACATTCCAAGAACTGGATGCAGGAAAATCCTTTCATCTGGAGGGTAAGTTTGTCTGCTTCAATGCAAGACTATGGCTACTATCAAGGGTGCCAATTTAACGGAAAGGCTGAGATATTTGTAGATCCGTCTCCTAGGAGAATCCCAGATTTCTCCTTGGCACACAAATGCAGTTTTGATCATCTGCATTTTTATTCAATCAGTAGCTCCTTTTGTGAACTATCACCTATGTTACAGAGGCCTTCCTTCCTTCTACCATGTGTTATAAGTACATTCTTCACGAACCATTGCAGTCACATGTATTGAGACAAAAATTAATCCTGAGCCAAGCAAAGTTTACTTGCACACACGAGGGTTCACACTAGCCAAAAATTGGCCACACAGCAACCGTTCTTCCTGATATTTGTCCCTCACACAGCAGGAGGCTCTGTCCCTTTGCTCAGATTGGTTGAGCTCAGGTTTACAATCTGCTCTGCTTATGACTGGCTAGTTTAAATAGGATAAAATGTGCCTGAGGTGGATTTTCAAGTAAGATGAACAGTTCACATATAATCTCAAAATATGCCCAAGCCCTGTTATTTCTTCAACAGTCTAGGGTGTGGCATAACTCCATCTTGAAAACCTAGTTTAACATAAAACATAACATTTTACAAGTCCTTTATCCCAAACCAGTTCCAGTTTTCCTAAAGACCCAAGGCACCAAGCAAAAGCAGGAACTTTTAAGCAATATACGTTGATGGAAAAGAGGTTTTTCTCACCCATGTATATAGGTCTACAGTAGGTTCTGTAGCATTTCTATGTGTTTCATCTTTATAAGCTGTTCACAGAAATTTACCTTTCAAGGCAGCAAAGCAAGGACACCGCCCACTTTGCTAATTTTCCACTTGAGAATGTGTAATAGAAAAAATGTATGCTTTATTATATATATGTATCAATTATATATTCAAAAGATGTGTGATGTCATACATGTCTCATGAGAAAAGGTTTCTCTGAATTGAGAAAGTTCATTGTATTTTTCCTAATATTTGTAAATATAAGCCACAACCCAAAATTAGATACCATGTTCCCAGTGTTAGTAGATCAAGAACCACCATCTGAATTCATCTGTCTCCACCCTCAAGTTGAGAATCCCCTTTCCAACCAATATTTTGAAAACAAACCTGAGAACAAGACTTGTTTTCCCTGTACAGAATCGGGCACAAGCATCCCAAACCAAGCTCCACACCCAGAATGAGGCTCCACCCTAAGGTGCATGGAGACAGCAGCACCGCATAGAATCTATACCATCCTCTGGCCACACAGTACTGCATCAGTCCATCCAGTGTCCAAGGTCAGAGAAAATGCCAAGTAACTGGAAATGAAGCGAAGGCTCCTGTGGCTCTTTTACAGGATGCCCTTTACTGTGAGGTGCTGTGTTTGAACATTGTAGGCATGTTCAAATGGCCACCGTGGGTGCTGAGAACTCCTATTTCTCTCGGAAGTCAGAAAATGCCCTGGAGTGCCATCCCACAATCATTCCTTTAGTGAACCTTTGGGCCAACACAAGAGTATAGGCTCTCGCTTGTTGCTCTTGAACAGTGGATACTGAGGCTAAGTGGTGTCATCTTTGGCATCTTGCTGTGAAAACTCATAGAGGTGAAACTCCACCTGCAGATCCATGTAATAGGCTCCTATGAATTCCTGGAGGCAGGGGCAGGGACTCAGACAATAGGCTACCAGACCTGCTAGACCTGTATCATGCACTACACTGAATTCTCAAGCTCCCTGTGAACCTGTCCCTTGACAATGACCCTGGTCAGGCCACAAACAACTCAGCCACTGTTCTTCTAGCAAGGGGGAAATGTGCCCCTCAATTTCCTGTGTTCTGGTCTGAGGCTCTAGTCTTCAATGTGACCAGCAATTGAAGGATGGGGAAGGGCTTGTGAACTGAAGTTCTCAAAATATGTATTTAGTAGCTCCCACAGGGTTTTAATTTCACTTGATAGGAACATGATGACCTTCTGTAGAGAGAGAATATCTTAGTTCAAGCAGCCAAGATTGTACTGAACCACCTTTAGTCCTAGTGAGAGCTATATTGGCTTGGTGCCTGATTGAGCACTTTTGTGACTACTAGGAAAGACTTTTGGCCGGTACTGGGACTTGAACTGAGGGTCTGGGCTGTGTTGCTGAGCCTCTCTGTGACCAAGCTAGTGCTCTACCATTTGATCCACAGAGTTACTTCCAACTTTTTCTGTTTATGTGGTACTGGGGAATCAAGCACAGGGCTTTATGCATGCTAGTCAAGTCCTCAACCACTAAGTCTCACTCCAAGCTGCCAGGAAAGACTTTTTAAATGCATACTAAGCTTAGCAGACCTTTGGCCTCTATCAGGCTTAAAAGGCTGGAAATTAAGATGGCACCTGAACCTTGGAAATTTCCCTGCTTCTTTGAAGACATCTTAAATATTTTGAACGACTTCCCTGTCACTTAAGACTTCTTTTTTTGTTTTGTTTTTTTTTTTTGGCCAGTCCTGGGCCTTGGACTCAGGGCCTGAGCACTGTCCCTGGCTTCTTCCCGCTCAAGGCTAGCACTCTGCCACTTGAGCCACAGCGCCGCTTCTGGCTGTTTTCTGTATATGTGGTGCTGGGGAATCGAACCTAGGGCCTCGTGTATCCGAGGCAGGCACTCTTGCCACTAGGCTATATCCCCAGCCCCACTTAAGACTTCTTGACTCCACAAGCCTAGATGTTTGTGAGGTCTTTTCATGGTTGTCCCACCTACGGGCCAGTTCACTCCACCCAATTTCTCAGGAGGAAAAGAAAAAAAGAAAGTGTTCAGCTTCTTGGCCTCCTTCTCCATGGGAACTACGAGACACACTGCCAATCTCTACATGCTCTGCTTTGGTAAGTTGCTAGGACTCTATCCACATTCACAGATACAGACTATGGAGAGGGCAAAAAACAGAATGGCCGAAGCAGCCTTAAGGGCTTTAAGGAGACCAGGGCAGTGTTCTATGTTGACAGGTGCTGGCAGAGGCTAAGGGATTCATAGATTTTTCAGAATCTTCTTTCTGAAACCTCATAATTCCCTCTAGTACTTGGACATAAGAACTGGATCTAGTTCTACTAAAGACTTAAGCCTAAGAACATGAGGTATAGAGTAGAGGCTCTTCAAGGACCAGGGCTAGGCAAGGGAGCCAAGGGCTGATGAGAGCAATGAGCAAAGACCAGAGGTGTATACAAGGAACCTGAAAGGCAGAACTCCTGTTGACTGGAGACTGTCATCAGGAATGGACTCTAGCATGACCATCAGACCAGAGACTCCTGCAACACAGGTCACCAGAGAGCCAAGACTCCACACCATGGAAACAGAGGCCAGAACCCATTGTGTCCATAGCTGAGATCACACTGGCCACACAAAGTAGGACAGCACACGATAAATGTCTTTGGCTTGATTGTGAAAGAGAATATGAAACAGAGGTTATTTGAATATTTGTCCAAACAAAGCTTTTCAATTGGGGGACTTCTGAGCCCATCCTTGTATTTGGTTAGGAAAAGCCCCTCTGGCTTCCACTCAGTGGAAGGTAATTACTATTCTACTAACACACCCAAGGGTTGTAAGTGGCTTGGGCTATGAAGGTGGAGGACCCAAGCCTGAATCCTGATTGTAACTAATGGCTTTTGAACCCATCCCAGGCCTCTAATGTAAAGAGGATCAAGAACACACAGCCAGTACCTAACCAAAAAAGTACTCAAATGGCCTGAGGGCAGAAAACTCTGACATTTGGGATGAAGCATAAATACCAGCAGAGGTGGGCAAAAGAAGGACGCTAGTACCTGGATTTGGTACACTAGCATGCAGTCTTTCACAGTGCATGGGACTATAGGAAAAGCTGTTGCAACCTCCCACATATGGGAGCTCAATGTCCAAAAGGAATTGAGTAGGGACAGGAAGAAAATACCCCTGGTAGTAGTAGAAGAGGTTTTGAATGAAGCAGTATAGAATACAGGCTTAGATCTCAAAAGCCTATTAAGTAAGATACGTCAGCTCCAACGGTTAGCTCTTTGCCAAATCATGCACAGTGACCATCTTCAGATAATACTTAGCTGCCTAGGGAGTGAAATGTTAGAGAGGTGAGTCACTTCAATAGGATGTGCTTCTTTCACTGTGTGACAGTCTTGATATTGCCTGCAGTATGTTCTTCGAAGTAGATTCACTACACTAAGTGCACTCATACTAAAAAGGAACTTACGTTGTCGGCTCCTTAACCCTCAAGGAGTTACAAGCCTGTGTAGCACTTTCTGCAGGTGTTGGAGCTTTACATGTTTTGCTGACCCAATTCCACAGTGGGCTGCTCAACTGAAAAGTTTACTGAGAAGCCCCAGGAAGGATGCAGTAACCACTTCTGTCAGGACTAGGGAACATTTCCAAAAAGTAGACAACACTAAAGTGAAATCAGATAAATAGTTTCTCTTTTGCAAAATCTACAAATCTGAATAAGGACTGGAAGCTAGCAGGAGGCAGGAGAAAATGCAGGGTGAGAGGGAGAACATAATAAATTTGGCACATTAAGGGGAAAAAGGTCATAAATGAATTGTACTCAGGTTACAAAGGGGAATTCAGAATAGAATCAGAATTTCATATGCTTGAGGAATGTATAGAAATACCACAGTGAAATCACTTCCTTGGATACTATAGACTGAGTTTTCCATAATGTCACCTATTGTTTCCTCTAAGGAATTTAGAACTCAGAGCTTAATGCTTTTAGGTAGATTTATATAGGTTAGGAGTTTCCTAACCAGTCCTTCAATGAGGGCAGGCAGGAAGCCAAGCTCAGCTCTTCAGTAGCTTTACACTTAGAGGAGGCAATCACACCCACCAGATTCTCAGGGATCTTTTAACCTTAATTTTTTTTATTATCAATGTGATGGTCAGAGGGATTACAGTTAAGTCAGGCAAATAGTACATTTCTTTTGGACAATGTCACCCCTTCCCTCCCTCGCTCCCGGTTTTTCCCTCCAATCCTACCCATAAGTTGTATAGTTCATTTTCAAAAAGTGTCCACTGAGTACCATTGCTGCATTTGTTCACCCTCTGTCCCTCCATTTCTGTGCCTTCCTTTACCCTCCCAAAGACCTATAAACAAACATACACAACAAAAAGAAAGAAACAAAAAAAAAACCAGGAGAAAATACAGAATCCTTGTTTCCATTTTCTTGAAACTAATTTTGACTCATGTGAGTAGCTCCACACTCTACCCTTTGTTTCAGCTTAGATTGAATTGGCCCTCCATCCAATTCATGCTAAAGTGAGAGCTACCAAGGAGATCTTCCAAGAAAACAAAAGGCCTTGTATGTGTTACTCTGGTCAGTGAGTATACATTTTCCACCACAGGCTAGACATCCTCTATAGCAAGAGACAGGCTGTGGAGAAACAGCCCACATCAGAGCATCTGGAGATGGAGACAGGGGTTGAGTGATTTATAACCGAGTTCATTTCCAAGGAGTAAGGATGAACTGCGGAGGAGATGGGAAATGAATTTCCAACAGCTCTGAAAGGACAGTGACAGAAAGTCTCCATACTAAACCAGCATTCCTTCCAGAGGGACCAGCAAACACAGCAAGCCTGCAGCTCCCAATGAACAGTACCCACACCTTGCTCCCTGTCGATCTTGCTAGCACCTGGCACTGGACCGTACATGGGGGTAATGGAGTGGATCAGGTGAGAGAACAGAAAACCTTATTTCCTTGAAGCTTAGGAACATAATGGGAGGGCTGAAAGTGAGGAAGTGGGTGGATGGACCTTGAATAAACATTCAGAACCATCTATTTCTCCTTTCCATTACAACCTAAAGCCTGCAAGACCAGAGATCTGTCACACAACTCTCCTCTATCTTATTGGCACGAGCAGGGTCCCAGAACATGTTAGATTGCTGCAGAGCCACAAATGAAGTACTCATTTTCAATACTTGATGCACTTAGTGTACATTTGAAACCCATTTCCCTCTTCTACCTTTACGCTTCTATCTCCCTAACACACCTGAAGCCAAGTTTATCATCCAATTGAGGAGGAGGAAGAGAGCAGAGGAGGAGGAGAGCAGAGGAGGAAGAGAGCAAAGGAGGCAGAGAGCAGAGGAGGAGGAGAGGCGAAAAGGAGAGCAGAGGAGGAGAGCAGTGTAGAGCAGAGGAGAGCAGAGGAGAGCAGAGGAGCTCAGAGGAGTGCAGGGGAGAGCATTATTTATTTTTGTTTGTTTTTCTCCCAGCTGTGAGGAGAGCCACAGGCTGAGGATGGTCCTTGCCTGCGGGTCCCCGTGCTGAGCCCCATACAGGTCCCTCACCGCGCCTGCCTGGCACCTACTCTGCCAACTAGTTGTGCACCCGCCAGGACTGAACTTTGGAGGACTTGTCGCTTCTCCTCTGGCCACTTGTCTTGGCAGGAGGTAGAAGGTGGCCAGAGGACCCCCCCTACCATGCTGGTGAAGAAGCCCGCGGGGAAGGGAGCAGGGCGAGAGGCTGGATCTGAAGAACCCAGCCCCTCCAGGCAGCATTACACCTGCGCCATGCACCCGTGCACCACCCTGGCGACCCTCTTCTCCGGGGTGGCCGTGATTTCTTGTCTGTAACTTGGGGTGAAAACCAACGACCTTCAGGCGAGTATCCTCACCCTGGAATCTGCTAAAGGGGCGCCCTCCATTCCCCTGCTGCCCAAGAAGGCGGATCAGCTGAAGACCATAATACTTGAGTGGAGCGACTTCTGGCTCAGGTGTGTGAGGCTGGGCCTTGCTCGAGGGGGAGTTGCATGTGGATAGAATTTTGCACAGGTTCAGTCAGTCTACAGGATCCACCCTTACTGGTTATACAGTTGATTTGGCATGTGTGAGCCTGTGTGGTATCTATTTATTCAAGTCCCTTCTTTGGTTTCTCTCCAAGTCTGTGTGTAGGATCTTCCCTCTGTCTTCCTTAAGGATTGCATGTTGCAATGGCAGTAGGGGCTTTGCCCGGCTGTTTAGTTTTGTGGAGTCTGGGCTGTCAGCATTTTCAGTTGTATGGAGAATATTCATTGTAATGCTCACATCTGTTTTTCATTTGATAAGGTTAGGCCTTATCAATAGAGAATGGTAAGCACTCTTAAAAGTGAAATTAGCCCATAGATTTAAAAATTCATTTAACTCGGAATTCTTTTCATATTAAATGTTTTAAAAATTGGAAAAAAAGTTTTCCTTTGTTTTTTTGGAGGGGGAGAGTTAACAGAGGTTGTGCTCAGATATTGATGAATGGAGAATTGAAAGGGATTCCTTTAATGATGACTTAGACTCCAGTAGGGAGAGGGTAGTTTTTCTGCCAGTGGAGAGATGCAGTAGTTGCAGCCCGAATGTGATAATGTATGTCTACAACATTGGCTGTTATTGATAGGACACACATTGCCATGAGCTGCACTGTTAATGCCGGAGTTTTGCCTTGGCTGTGCAGGGAGAGGGTGGTGATAGCTGAATAGTAAAGAAAGGTGTTATCCAAATCTATCAATCCATGTCAATGGTAATTTGCTTTTTAAATTAAAAACAAAATTATGTCTTGAGTACTGTTAGCATTGGCTAAGATCCATGCACTTATATAAATGCTGTTTGTGCAGGCTATCAAACATTATTAACAGCCACAGAGGAAGAGTCGCTGAAGAACTCACAGAACTGGAATACTACTGCTAGCTCTTAATATATCTTCTTTTCCTACAGGAATCCTACGAACACATGGCTAAACTAAGAATCACAAGAGAAACACCTTCTGAGTGCAACTGTCCAGCAGGTAAAAAATGAAACTTACTTAACTAGGTTCCATCTAGAGGAGAGCATTTGCAAACAAAAGATCATATGCCTGTCAGGTCTACCTGTAACAGTAACAGAGAAAGAATGCAGACCCAACTTGCTTTAAGAAAATCAACATGTCTCCCTTTGACAGCTGGTGAGTAAAGCCACAAATATTATTTTAAGCAGCATACCAGTGTCTGTGAGGGGAAAAAAAAGTAATCACCATGAAAAATATAGGCAAGGGGATATACAAAGTTCTTAGTGTCCCACATTGAAAAGTCATCTTCAATTTGATTAAATAACTTCAGTGTTCGTGGTGAACATGGTCTGAATAGCTGTGAAGCCCTGGTGTCTAATGTTATATTAGTGCAGAGTTGTTTGTGGTAATTATATTCGCAAGTGATCTAACCTGTAGGTAAAAATGAAGACTAAAGGAAATTAGTTCTTTATTTTGTTCTCAGTACCTTTCCAGAAATATTCCAACATGTTGTCCATTTTTCTGTGTAGTTATAAGAAACCATAGTGACAGTGTGTATTAGAAGGATAGAGACAAAACGGTAGTGAATGAGCACCCCCCCCCAAATCATTAAATCTTCATTCACAGACTTCTGAGCCTTGGTAGTTGTCTGTAGACCTAACAATTTAAAAGCTCTTGGAATATGGCCAGGGGAAGGCATTTAGTGGATACAATATTATATAAGGCATCAAAACTCCCATGAATCTCAAGATGTTGTTTAGATAAACATGGTGAATGTATTTATGAACATTCTAGTTTCTTTCATCCTTATGCATGGAAAATGAGTCTTTTTCTCTCATATGGAAGAGCTCATTTCAATGTAGTCATGTGCTTCATAATGACACTTCAACCCAAGACAGGTCACAAATATAACAGTGGACCCCTAAGATTGTGTAACCTAGTGATGTCATAGCCAGCTTAGTTTGTGTGAGTGAGCTGTGTGATGTTTGCTCAGCAGTGGGATGGCAACAGCACAGCCCTTAGAATACGCCCCAGTTATGATTAAGCTGCAGGTGACTGTGAAAAACTGTGCGGCTGTTGTTCACTCTTGGCTCACACCTGTAATCCTGGCTACTCAGTAGGTGGAGATCTGAGAATTGCAGTTCAAAGCCAGCCTAGTCAGCAAAGTCTATGAGACTCTTATCTCCAACAAACTAAGAAAAAGCTGGAAAAGGCACTGTGGCTCAAGTGGTAGAACGCTAGCCTTGAGCACAGAGAGGCTCAGGGATAGCACCCAAGACCCTGAGTAAATGCCCCGGGACTGGGGATAAAAAGGACTACTGCCTGTAATTTCTTATAGTTTGAGGTTGGTTTTTATCTCATGATAACTACTTCAGGCACAGTTTAGAATTTTCAATTTTCAGGTTATACAGCATAAAAGCTTTTAGTATTTGTATTAGTATTTAGTATTTGTATTTGACCATCTTTGAGATATATTATTTTTCAGTGAAGGCTTTTGATGAGAAGACAAAGCGTGGATGTTTGACATTGTGTGTTTCATCCTGAGTAGTTGAGAAAAACCTCAGAAGTAAGATATTCAAGGGAAGAACTTTTCCAGCACAGGAATGAAATCACAGCTGCCCCCTGCCCCATAGGGATGATGTTAATTCCCCCGACAGTGGGTAGGGTAGGTATAGGATTTCACAAATCACACCTGGCAGGAAAGAGCATCTTTTGAATATACAAAAAAAATCCAGTACACGGGCTGTGTGTATATGGGGAGCTTAAATTTAATTTGGAAGATTCATAACAAACTTGGTAAAATGTTGAAAAGTGACCACACTGAGTTCTATTTCCAGAGGAGATACTATTGTTTTTATGATGCTTCATGTAGGCCAGTGATTGAACTCTTGTCATCTGGGAGAAAGCTATTATCCTTAAGAGTTTGCTGTATATTCCCTGGGATGATTATTACAGACTTTGTTTTCCAATCTTGCTTTTTTTTTGGTCAGTCCTGGGCCTTGGACTCAGGGCCTGAGCACTGTCCCTGGCCTCTTCCCGCTCAAGGCTAGCACTCTGCCACCTGAGCCACAGCACCCCTTCTGGCCGTTTTCCATATATGTGGTGCTGGGGAATCGAACAGAGAGCTTCTTGCCAATAAGCCACATTCCCAGCCCTGGTTTTCCATCATAATGTGATAAAAGAATAATAAACAGCAATTCTCTTGGGTTGTTGTTTTTTGGATGCTCTATCACCTGCTTTCCTTCTTGCCACCACTAGAACTCTGCATTACATCAGTTTTTACCTGGCTCCTTGGGAGGGAACTCTGAAGGGGCACATTCAAACACACAGAACCAGATGGGGTTTTTGGTGAGTTACAGAAATAAACTCATTTCTGCTTGTCCAATAACAAGACATCACCCAAACGCAGGCTTTGTGTTAAAAGATTCTGGAGAAAACCAGCTGATGCAGGATTATCTTAGGGAATGAGCTGGCTGGCCAAAAGGGCTTAGAAAGAAGATATGGCACTTCCCAACTGATTTGGCTTGAACCTCTGTTCGCCATGTGTGACTAAGACTTGTCACCCAGACATCTGTTTGCAGGACAGAGTGAGACAAGTGTGACCTCAACTCAGTTCCTGGGGACACATGCCCATCCATTGAAGTTGACACTCTTGATGACAGGCTGAGTCTCAGAGCCAAGGGTCGGTAGCAAAGAAGCAAAGTTGTGTTGTTTGTACTCACTGATGGCTTCTGCTAGAACTCAGGTCTTAGTGGGGTTTTCCCAGGTAGCCTCTGTGGGAAGGCTTTGAGGACGATTTATTGAATGGCTTCTCACAGTAGGAGAGGCTCTTTGTGATTTACTTTCTATAAGTAGGAGAGTTTTAAGTGCTAGCAATCTTAGGATTTGTCCCCTGGGCAGAGGGACTCCAGAGCTAGAAGCCTAATAAGGAATCCAGAATGAGCTGGATATGTCTAGACTGCAATCTTAGATCTGATACTAAATAATGGTGTGACTGTGTTCAAATGAATGCACTTCATTTTTTCACCAGGAAAAAAAAAGACTAGAAATTCCTTCTCCATTGTACGATTTATGTAAATTGTTTGGCATATTAGTGTTTAGAGCTTAAATAATACTTCTGTTTTTTTTGTGTTGGTTTTTTTTTTTGTAAGTTTCTCAGAAAGACTAGGCACATTCTCTTACCACTAAAGCTGCACCCACAGTTCATTAGTCTTTTTCTTACATTCCTTCTTCTGCTCCACAGAGGAACAAGTGGGAAATGTTGCAAAAGTTACTCAGAACCTAAAGCTAATGTACATGGCGGTTAGTTAAACATCCGTAGGTCATTTATAAAGATAATCTTGCCTGTCAGTATCTCTTGGTGTTGTAGCAGTGGAATTTGGGGTTTTCATGATACCTAGTTTTGTCTCCAAAGTGTTCACCAAAATGACAGGGGAAACAGACCATTTAGACCGAAGCATACCGGGTAGAAAGACTTGGATTTAATGGGCATGAACTTAGTAAAGAGTGTCTTTACAGCTTCAATATGAGATGTTTACCAAAATGAGTGTCTTCTCCATCTGACTCGTAGACCTATTCAAATCAGATTTATTTATACAGTGATATTTATAACATAAAATTGGACAGTCATTATTATATCATCTTTGTCCTCAGTAGAAAGGCATACTTACCTTTTTTGTAAGATCAAGAGACGCTCTAGAAAACCAAAAGCAAATTTTCTTTTAAGAACCCCAAATAATTCATCAAAGCTATGTTTAGCAGATTTGCGTTAGCAATGGCAGAGACAAGGAAATAACAGCTGCTATTTGTGGCTTGATCCCTGTCATACCTGACTGGCTCGTCACTATGGCTGCAGAATTCTACTTCAGGTTGTGTTCTTTGGATCTTCCATGAAGTATGCATAAAGCAGGCATATTTACAGAAAGGTTTCTCTGTCCAGCCAATGAAGAACGATGGGAATGGATACACCATTCAAGTGATAAGAACTCATTCATCAGTACCATTGGCCTCCTCAGCCTATTAGGTGTTGAAAAGATATGTCCCGGCCATCCCAGAGGACCATGCAGAGATCATCACAGACAGGAGAAGAAGGTTCAAAAGGAGGTTTATTAGTGGGGCCATAGTTCCCATGGGAGAGGGAGCTACATGGTGTCTGCACCTTATCCAGGTGGCAGCTTCTCTCTCTGGGGGTAAAGGGGAAGTAGACAGGTAGTGAGTAGGAGTGGCTCATTAGGTATGGGTGAATCTGGGGGCTAGTGGGAGGAGCTGAGGACCTGAGGCTAAGGAAATGCAAACAGGTATAAGAACCTCTGTGGTGTCATCCATGAAGAATAGGAAATGAAGAAAGCCACCTTGGCTTTTTCATTAACATGTTACACAATCTTGTGCAAATCATTTCCACATATGGCTTTTTACAAACTGGTCATATCATTGTAAGTAAGAGCTGGGCAATAACGACTTAGCGTCTTAGTCAATTCTCTACCTAGCATAAATTCTAAACAGTACCAGATTTTGGGATTTTTATTGGGGGGGGGGCAAATGAGGCAGACTTGCCCTGTATCCTCATGGAGTTTCTAGTTCCATGAAGATGACACCAAATGTTAATTTGAAAAGGACTTTCCATGTGGGATAAGCAAAATCAAGAGGAGTACATTTTGGAGCATATAACCTAAATCTATGAAATTTTTACAATATGGGAAGTTGTTTAAATGGTTTGGTGGTAGAGAAAGAAAACTATACTTATGTTTCAGAAATTCATAATAGAAGAAAATATGGCTCCTGAGAAAATCTGTAGGAATGGATACAAAGTTTGTTGGTTGCCTTTTGAATTTCTAAGAATTGATGGATAGGTAGATAAAGGTACACTGGTAGCTGATCTGCTGATATTCCAAATGAAAGAAACATGATATTTTTTTTCTTGGTCATGGGGCTTGAGCTCTGGGCCTGGGTTCTGTCCCTGAGCTCTTCAGCTCTACTCCCTGAGCCACTTTCTAAACATGATTTTTAATATAGAATGGACAGCGTGTTCTATATGATGGTAGTCTACTCTATTCTATGAATAGTGAGAATAAAGTTGAGAACTTCTTGTGTGGAGTGTTTAACAGCTACAGGTAAAAAGTGAGACTAGAAGCCATCTGGTGGTGTCTCAGTTATAATTCTAGCTTCTTAGGAGATTGCAATCTGAAGGTTGGGATTCAAAGCCAGCCTAGGCAGGAACTTCCATGAGTCTCTCACCTTCAATAGCCACCAAAAAGCCAAAGTAGAGCTGTGGCTCAAGTGATAGAAAGCCAGCCTTGAGCGAAAAAGTTAAGGGGCAATGCCCAGGCCCTGAGGTCAAGCCCTAGTATGAGCATACACAGAAAGTAGATACTTCTTAAGGTATCCTCTATACTTATGAAATGACTATTTACAAAGTGGGAGTAAATGCCAACAAGCGCAAGTACCCCTCATTCCCAAGTGGGAGCAGTACAGATACTGGTGATGGATTGAGGACGCCCCAGTATGGTGATGGACGTAAATGTTCATGCTTGCTTTGAGATAGAGCACTCTTCCCCCTGGTGTCAGAGCCTTTGTGTTCCTATGCTAATCCAGTTGACTTGAGCATATAAAACTCCATGTCTTGCTGTATACATTTTCAATGATACAGAGAACAGAAACAGTTTTACCTTAAGAAACTTGAATAAGCAACTTGAGATGGTGAATGTTATGGAAATGAAAATGGCAGATATTCTCCACTTCCTGTTACACAGATCAGGGCACGGTGATGAGGGTGCCCCCACGAATATCCCCAGTAAGTCTTTCTCAGGCCTACTGAATCCAACAGGCTGGACATGACATGCTCAGTGACTTTTCTGCTGAGAGTGGACAAGGACAAGTTGCCTTTTGAAGGGGTGTTCTTGTTTCTTCTCTTTTGTCTGCCTTGTTCACAAATGAAGAAGCTAATTCTTCCTATTCTTGCTCTGTGATGCTTGGCTTGGAACTTGAGGCCTTTTCCTTGCTTCATTTAAGCCACTCCTCCAGTTCTTTTTTTTTTTTTTTTTTTTTGGCTTTTGAGTTATCTTTGGATAGTCTTTTGGGCTGGCCAGCCCTCCCCTTCCTCTATCTCTTCCACCTTTCTCCTTTTTCCTCTGCCCTTTTCACCCTTCTTCCCCTTTAACTCCTCCTCCCCTCCCTCCCCTGCTTTTCATTTTATCAGGTGGACTCAAGACTGTGATCCTCCCTACCTCTGTTCCCCAGTATCTGGGAAACAGAAGTGTGCCACGATGTCCGGCTTCCTTTCCCTTTCTCACTGTAGTAATTCCGTTGGTAATTATGTAAAAGGATACCAATACTTCATGGAGTTTCAATTCACTGTAGCTTATTCGATGTGTAGGAGCAAGCATTCTTTCAAGGCCACAGTCTGCTGTGCTTCTGATTGCTTTGTAAGGGTGTAAAATCAACTCTGGGACATGACCCAAATGGAAGCCATCCAAGACCTATCATGAAAAACTGTTTGGGTGCCCTCCTTACCTCGTTAGAGACTTTCTGGGGTGGTTTGGTGGAAGTGGAGAATGTGAAAACTGTTTATGGATGACTCTGAGCTGCAGGCTGAAACCTGAAACCCAGGATATGACTGGCTACACCTAGAAGCATTGCTACCTAACCTGGCTTGCCAAGATGGGTGAAGTTTGGTGGGGTGGTTTAAAGTGCCATGGAATTTCACAATGCCCCCATCCCTCCCCAATTTGTGTTAACAATGGTGATTCTTACGTGGAGATAGGAGGAACTGAGCTAAATAGGAGTTCACTGCTCCACCAGTTTCTTCCCAATTGAATTGCGAGCTATCCCTTGTCTTCTTTGGTGATGGACAAAATCAGTAGAGAAAGCAAATAGTTTCTCCAACCCATCAGCTCTAAAATACCTGAAATGCAGTCAATGTTGCACTTGTGTATTGTAGATAGAGCCACAGCCATAAACTTTGGGCTAGTATTCCAACAGCTAGAATAAGTGGAGTTAATACTGTCATTAAACGTATTGTGGAACTTCTTCCCCTCAAAATTTGGAATTTATATGAGTACAGGATAATTTGGAATTGCGATGACACTTCTGGCGTCATTGCATTCAGAGATGTCACTGCCTCTTCAGTTGAAGGCCTTATTCTCTTCATGAATGGTAGTTGAAATGTATTCATTTCCCTTCATAATGTGTTCCGTACATTGATCACTAGATTCATGCAGTTTTTGTTATAAGGGCATACTTACAGGCTTTGACACCTAGAATGTAAAAAAAAAATAATTTCAATTTATAGGCATTCTGTTCTTCATTATGGACATGAAGATTTAATTCTTGTATTTAAAATATATTCACACGTTTTAAAATACAATGATCATATTTACTCTAATTGAGTAAATTGTATCAAGCTCTAGCTTGTACATTATGGTATAACTGGGAGTCAGAATATATGTCTAGATAGTCTTCTTTGTTATCGGTTCCTCTCGCCTCTTCTCCCACTTTTCTCACCTCTTTTCCTCCTCTTCCTTCTCCATTTTCTTCCCAAAGAGCTCAGTGTTCCTCACTGAACGTGAGGAACCTATTCCTTAATCTGTTCGCACTAGGAAGTTGGGGAAATGCACAATGTAACCCACTGTGATATCATACATCACAAACATCAACATCTCTCACCCCATCCGTCTGCCTTAAAGTCTGAGATTTTTTTAAGCCTTTAAGTCATCCCAGTTTTTGACATGTTTCTGTGCATTTTTTCATTTTTCTTTGTGCTTTTTTACTTTTTGGTGCCAGCACCAGGGCTTGTACTCAGGTCCTGAGTGCTATCCCGTAGCCTTTGCACTCAAGGATAGTGGTCTACCACTTGAACCACAGCTCTGTTTCCTGATTTTTTGGTGATTAATTGTAGATAAGAGACTTTCTGGTGCATGCTTTCTTTGAACCTTGTTTCTCAGAAATCATTCTCTTGAGGATTACAGACATGAGCCACTGGCACCTTCTCCTTTGTGCTTTTAGTCTTCACACATACGCACATAGAGTCTTATCAACAAGTTGATGCTGCCATTAACTTTTTAATATAGTTATTGTTAACACTAGAGTTTTGTTGAGCAGTTAATGTTTAGCTGGCCAAATAGTATCTGCAACATAACTTTCCCCCAAATTACAATGTCCCTTAGTATCTGAAGTGGGTTGGCTCTACAACCCATGTGGCTAATGAAGTTCTTTTGATATAAAACAGTATAATATTTGCATATAAACTACAAACATCCTTCATATACTTTGTCTTCTCTAGATTGCTTACAGTAAGTAATATAATTGAAATAATGTGTAACTAGATTTGATACCATATTATAGGGCATTATGACAAGAAAACAGTGTGAATGTGTTGTAGTACAGATGCACTGCTTTTCCCTTAAAGATGTACAATCTGTAATTGGTTGAATTTGCATATGCAGAGTATTTATTTGTGCATTATTTATAGAAACTATGCTGTAAGAAAGTTGGTCTTTGGCAAAATGATGATGGTTCTATGTTGAAACTGAAATGGACACCATGAGAAGACTGTGAGTTTTGTGTCTGCATTTAAATGACAGGCAAGATTTTGAGAAATTACTAATATTGTAGCCAATATTGACTGAGAAATTCAATGCATTTCACAGAGAGAGTGTAAATCTGGCCACATTGTAACGAGTACAACAGAAGGAAAATTGAAAGACTAACTTGTTCCCATTGAAATGAATGTCCACTGTCATCAGGTGTTTGAGCAGGGAGTTGTGGATAGCTCTTTGGCCAAGCAAAGAACATTTTATACATGTCTGGTAGGACATGCAATAGAAAGACACAGCAGCTCTACAAGCTATTGAGCTTTGGTGAGTGATTGTTTTCCCTTCCATATATCGTTTCAAACTATGGGCTTCAAGGAAGTCTGGAACATAAAAATGACTTTTTGTTTTGACAGACCAGGGGCTTGAACTCAGGGCCTGGGCACTGAGCTTTTGCTCAAGGCTGGCACTCAGCTCTACTCTGAACTATCTGTTGGTTGGAGCTAAGTGTCTTGTGCACTTTTCCTGCCCTGGCTTGCTTTGGACTGTGATCCTCAGATCTAATTTCTGAATAGCTAGGATTGTAGGCATAGGCCACCAGTACCTGACTTCCTGACTTTTTCTCCTCTGTCCTTTGTCCTCCTCCTCAGGCCCCCTTCCTTCCTTCCTCCTCCTTTTTTCATCTTTCTTCTTTTTTCCCCTTTTCTTCATTGCTTTGCTTTCTGAGAGAAGTCAATGATCAGCCAACCATGAAATGGGAAAGTGGACCAAATAAGGCTGGATAATTTATTTGAGCCAAACAGAGGTATTATAAACTATTAAAAATATTTAGCCAAACACACTGTATCTGTGACTTTATCTCCTAACCCTGCAGACTGTCTGGTAGTTGCCCAGTACCTGAGGCAGGAAGGCGGACCCGTGTGCCTGAACTTTCCAGTCATGTCTTTGCAACTGGTAGTTTTTAATAAAAGAAAAACTCTAACATTGTGAAATTACATCAGTGAAGAAACCATAGCTTTTTATGTTCTTGTATATGCTTTTCTTATGTGCAACGTTATTCAATGCCCTAAATTTCAGCTACTTTTGAGATATTTTCTTGAATATTGAGATTAGTCTGGAAATCAGGCTAGGAATAAATGAAGTGCTGGTGTGGTAATAAAATTTATGTTACCATTTTATGAATATGAAAATGTCTAATTTTTATAACACAAGGTATCTTTGGATTAAGAAGTCTAGGACATTTTATTCTTTTACACCTTTTTTTTAAAGCAGGAAAACCTTTGCTTCTACCATCAGTCTTGAAGCAGAAATCCCAGAAAAAAGAATTTTATAATCAGTCACAAAGAATTCCTACACGCATCATGTATCCCTTCCTCATCATTTCCCATTTCTTAGGAGTCTCCAAATTGTTTAATTGTAATCATGTGCAACTAGCATTTTAAAGCTTCACACTGCTTTCACATTTATGGGATATGATGAGAAGATTAAGAATGGTTGAAACTTAAGAATAAATACAGGAAACTTAAGAGTAGATGTAGAAATGCGACTCCACCAGGCTTTCATTGAGCACACATTACCTCAGTGGGCTTCATGTTGTGGCCATCCATGTATAGAAGAACAAACTAGAAGGTGCACTCTCCCAAACAACCCTCATTCTAGTCAGGCCCCTCTCCTGTACTCTGCTTTGCAATTCTGTAGCAGGAATCTAAACTCTGGTTTCCTTCCATTGCATTGGTGTTGTTTGACCTGACTTTCCCTCAGCATGGAACTTACGCATATGGGACTCAGGTGGCAGGGCCCTGCCTTTCCAGGGCCTGCACTTAGTATTCAATCTATTGTGGAGCAGAGGGATGTTCATGACCCATAGCAAAACACCTCCCACGTCCCATAAAGTGACATGTTGTTTCTATTAAGGGATCATTTTCTTAAGTGAAATCATGACCAGTTATGATGGCATGGAAGTATACAGAGGCCAAGTGATATGTGTTACTTTAATTACCGAAGAAGTATCTATTACGATTCCATAATGGTTCAAAGAAGAATTTTAAGACTGAAACATTGGTTTTTTTGTTTGTTTAGTTCAGAAGTAATTGAAATGGAATATGTAAATAGAGTCAAAGTGGACTTTTCCAAGTGAGAAAGAGAAGTCAATTGCACTTCGAAAGAAACTATATGACTATAGCAAGAAAGACATCGCCAATTAACAAATATTTATTTTCCTTTGCTATTCTCTGCTATTTATCCTGTTACATAGTAGTGGAATGAATTAGGAAGAGAGTGATGTAGAGTGCATGGTTTTCCATTGCAACACAAACTGTATCTATCTATCTATCTATCTATCTATCTATCTATCTATCTATCTACCTATATTTTTGCTGTTCCCGGGGTTTGAACTCAGGCTTGGACACAGTTCCTGAGCTTTTTTTGCTTAAGGCTAGCACTCTGTCACTTGAGCAATAGCTCCACTTCCAGCTTTTTGGTGGTTAATTGAAGAGAAGAGTCTCAAAGATTTTTCCTGCCCAGGCTGGCTTAGAACCTCGATCCTCAGTTCTCAGCCTCCTGAATAGCTAGGATTACTGGCTACAGCCACTGGCTTCCAGCTTACTTTCCCTATAGTCTTAAACTATGTAAGAATCAACTCTTTGGTAAGCTTTTTTTCATTTTTATGTTTATATTAGTAATGTTTATTTTGTCTCCATTTTCCTATCTTATGATTATTTAATTAGAAGGCAATTGTTTATTTTTTATTTGATTAGTTATTTAAAAGACAGGTCTTTGGGGCTTTATATCATAGGATCCAAAGGTAGCACTAATGTCTGTGAACCTTAAAATTATACTATCCCTTTTTTGATGAACAAAGCTCATTAGAAACTGGAGCCTTTGGCTCAGGCCTGTAATCCCAGATCCTCATGAGATTGGAGGATTGTGCTTTGAAACCCGCCCTGGGCAGGGAAGTCCATGACATCCATCCTCCATGAACCACCAAAGTACCAGAAATGGTGCTATTTCTCAAGGGGTAGCATGCCAGCATGGAGTGACAAAGCTAAGGGACATAGCCCAGTCTCTGAGTTCAATTTTCAGTGCTGGCTCAAAAACCAAAACCCCACCTAAACACAAATGACCTGAAAGACTCTAGTCCCTGTGCGTAGGAACTAATAATTTGTCCTACTACTGTGAAGGGAAGAGCTTCTGAGTTCTTACAAAAACTATCTTTAAGTATTTGTGCAAAGGAGTTGCCATTTGACAAAGCAGTTTATGAATATGGCCCATCTTAACCCACCTCACCCCTTTCAACATTCTTGCCCCTCCTTCCTCTGCCCACCCTTTCCATTTTCTTACTTTTGTAGTATGTACAATGAATTCTTGACTACATTCCCCCCCTTCCCCTTCATTTGTCTCCCGCTCTCCCCTTGCCCCCACTTGATGAGCTGCTGTTTTTCACCCTTATGCTTTGGGAAGTAATCATAAGCACCACCCCCCTACCCCAGTTCTTCCTCAGAACTTTCTAGATTCCTAAGAGTGGTCATTGTAAATGTCTAACACAAGAATAAATAGAATAGCAAGATATGAGAGGGTTGAAGACATGCTTTAATCATTAGACTTTGTGATTCGAATAAACAACTGTGGTTGAATAAAGACACTGCACATTCCTGTTGGATATTTCTCATAGAGTGAACACAGTGCTGTCCCAACTCTTTTACTCTATTTAAGTTTTTGGCTCATCACTGGTATTTGTTTCATTATCTAACAAAATTATCGCGTGTCTCTTGTTTGCAAAGGCTGCAGAGGAGGGAATGCTTATTCTATGTGTAGAGAGAGAAGGAAGGCTGGAGAGATGTTTGTGCTTGTGCAGAAGCCATTTTTTTTAATAAACGCAGGATAGGTTGTCCACCTCCCAAATTTTGCACTACTCTTTTCGCTGTCCTAGCTTTGACTTATTTTGTTGTATGTTCTCGTTTGGTTATTTCCTTGAACATCCCATCTAATTTCCATCTTATTCATTTTTGTGTTGCAGCTTCTGACAACTGTCTTGAGTCCACACTTCTCTAGATTTTTATACCTAGCAGCCATTTGGCTTCTACTTTTCCTGATCTCTCTCTTCCTCTCTCACTACCTGTGCCTAATGTTGAGGTTATAGTATCCAAAATAGCTCAGGCCTCAGCCACCTTGGTGTGTTCATGCTATCTGTCCCTTCCTGCCTCAGTGTCTGTACCTTTTGGCTGGTTTCACTCAGATTATGGCCAGAGAATGGCTGAAGTAAATAACAGGAAGGAAGAAAGGAAATGTATGGTGATTAGCAGTTCTTTGAGGGAAATGTTTACCTTTATTCACAAACAGTGTATGTGTTGGTAGTTTTCCTATTGCCAGAGAAAGAGAGTGTTGATTCTAAATGTTAGTTTTTAACATGAGAATCTTAAGCATTATATGTCATAACTCTAAAAAATGTTAGGTGCTTCAGAATCTTTCAAAAATATTTATTGTCTTTTTTCTACTTTATTGTCAAAGTGAAGTACAGAGGGGTTACAATTTCATATATAATGCAGTGAGTACATTTCTTGTCCAACATGTTAACTCCTCCTCCCCTCCACATGCCTACCTCTTCCCTCCTGCTTCCCCTTCCACCCACGAGTTGTATGGTTGGTTTACACCAAATGTTTTTGTGAGTATTGCACAGGAAGGGAATATGAGAGAAAATAAAAAGGGTACGGATTCATATGGCATGTTGAAAATAATTACAATAATGATATACCTCTTGTTTCCATAACATGGAACTCATTTCACTTAGCATCATCTTAAGTGTCCATAAGGGCATAGCTATTGGGCTATTATGACATCTGCTTTGACTAGCCAAAAACATGTACTAATTATTCCAAAAAAATTTACTAAGTGAAGTGAGCCAGACCTAAAGAAACATAGAATGTATGGTTTTCCTCATAGGAAAAACATTTTTTTTCTTATTTATTGTCAAAGTGATGTACAGAGAGGTTACAGTTTCATATGTTATGCCTTGGATACATTTCTTATACTGTTTGTTACCTCCTCCCTCATTTACCCTCCCCCTCCCCCTGCCCCTCTCCCCCCAAGAGTTGTTCACTTGGCTTACACCAAACAGTTTTGAAAGCATTGCCTTTGTAGTCGTTTGTCTTTTTATCCTGTGTCTCTCGGTTTTGTTATTCCCTTTCACTTTCCTAATTCTAATACCAGTATATACAGTTTCCAAAGTACTCAAATAAGACAAACTGATAGTGCAGGTACAACCGCAGGAAGGGGATAGAAGAGCATCATCAACAGTAGAAGCTACAGTTACACATGGCATGTTGAAAGTAATTACAGCAGTGATATAACAGTTGTTTCCATAAAATGGAGGTTGTTTCACTTAGCCTCATCTTATGTGTTCATAAGAGTATTGCTATTGGGCTCTTGTGATCCTCTGCTGTGACTAGCCTAAACCTGTGCTAACTATTCCCTATGAGGGAGAGCATAGAATCCATGTTTCTTTGGGTCTGGCCCGCTTCACTTAGGATAATTATTTCCAAGTCCTTTCATTTCCTTACAAATGTGCCAATGTCATTCTTTGAGATAGAGGTATAAAATTCCATTGTGTATATGTACCACATTTTCCTGATCCATTCATCTACTGAGTGTTACTGGGTGGGATCCATATTTTAGCTATGCCAAATTGTGCTGTGATGAATATTGTTGTGCTGGTGGCTTTTGTGTGTTCTTCTCTGTGGTCTTTGGGTAGATGCCAAATGTGGGGCTGCTGGATCATAAGGGAGCACTATGTTTACCTTCTGAGAAATCTCCATACCACTTGCCAGAGTGGCTGAACAAGTTTACATTCCCACCAACGATGAAGTAGGGTTCCCTTTTGTCCACATCCCCTCCAACATTTATTATTGTTAGTTTTCATGATATAGGTCATTCTTACTGGGGTGAGATGGAATCTCAATGTTGTTTTGATTTGCATTTCTTTTATGACCAGAGATGTAGAGCACTTTTTCATATGTATCTTGGCTATTCTCACTTCCTCATCAGAGAAATCTCTTTGTAAGTCTTTAGCCCACTTGTTGAGGGGGCTGTTGGTTTGCGGTTTTGTTTTGGAGGAATTTAATTTTTTTTTTTTTTTTTTGGCCAGTCCTGGGCCTTGGACTCAGGGCCTGAGCACTGTCCCTGGCTTCTTCCCGCTCAAGGCTAGAACTCTGCCACTTGAGCCACAGCGCCGCTTCTGGCCGTTTTCTGTATATGTGGTGCTGGGGAATCGATCCTAGGGCCTTGGGTATATCGAGGCAGGCACTCTTCCCACTAGGCTATATCCCCAGCCCAGGAATTTAATTTTTTGTAGTTCTGCATATATTTTAGATATGAGGTCTTTGTTCATTGTATGGCTGATACAGATCTTTTCCCATTCTGTAGGCTTTCAATTCATCTTGTGAGCTATGTCCTTTGCCCTGCAGAAGCTCAGCAGTTTGATGCAGTCCCATTTGCTCATCCTTTCTTTGATTTGTAGCATTTATGGCTCTTTGTTAAGGAAGGTCTGTCCTGTGCCAAGGAGCCCAAGTGTTTCTCCTACTTCTTTTAGTGCTTGAAAGGTATCTGATATAATTTCAAGGTCTTTGATCCATGTGGAATTGATTTTGGTTCAGGATGATATATAAGGATCTAGTTTTGCTTTGTTGTGGGTGATGAACCAGTTTTGCCATCACCATTTTTAAAGGGGCTATCTTTCTTACATCGTATTTTTTAGCTCCTCTATCAAAGATTAAGGGGGCATAGTTCTGTGTGTTCACTTCTGGATCTTCAATTCTGTTCCATTGGTCTTCAGGCCTGTTCCATTGCCAATACCAAGCTGTTTTTATAGCTATAGCTTTATAATACAGCTTGAAGTTTGGTATTGTAATTCCTCCGGCACTGTTCTTTCTGCTTAGGATTGTTTTTGTAGTCGG
This sequence comes from Perognathus longimembris pacificus, assembly GCF_023159225.1. Classification (NCBI taxonomy): domain Eukaryota; kingdom Metazoa; phylum Chordata; class Mammalia; order Rodentia; family Heteromyidae; genus Perognathus; species Perognathus longimembris. The sequence continues at coordinate 49,239 of NW_025961504.1, forward strand.
GGGTCATTTATTTTTCCATATAAATTTCTGGATTGCTTCCTCAATTTCACTAAAAAATGGTCTTGGGATATTAGTGGGTATTGCATGGAATTTGTAGATAGCTTTTGGCAATATTGCCATTTTGACTATATTAATCTTCCCAATCCAGGAGCATGGGAGGTTTTTCCATTTCCTGAGTTCTTTTTTTTTTCAAATTTTTATTATCAAAGTGATGTACAGAAAGGTTAAAGTTTCATACTTTAGGCAATGGATACATTTCTTGTACAGTTTCTTACCTTGTCCCTCATACCCCCCTCCTTCCTCCCCCTTTCCCTTCCCCCCCCACGGAGATGTTCAGTTCACTTACACCAAACAGTTTCGCAAGTATTGCTCTTGTAGTTGTTTGTCTTTTTTTACCCTGTGTCTCTCAAATTTGGTATTCCCTTTCAATTTCCTATTTCCAATACCAGTATACACGGTTTCAAATATAGGCAGATAAGATTACAGAGATAGTGTAGGTACAACCACAGGAAGGTGATACAAGAACATCATCAATAATAGAAGCTCCAGATACACATAGGACGTTGAAAGTAGTTACAACTGTTTCCATAACATGGAGTTCATTTCACTTAGCATCATCTTATGTGTTTATAAAGGTATAGCTATTAGGCCTTGTGATGCTCTGCTATGACTTGCCTAAACCTGTACTAATTAGCCTTAATTTTGTTTTTTATGCTTTTAAAGTTCTAATCATAGAGGTCTTTCACTTCTTTGGTTAAGGTTATTTCTAGGTATTTTATGTTTTTGAGACTATTGCAAAGGGAGTTGCTTTCCTGATTTCAGCCTCTGTCTTCGTGTTATTAGCATATAGAAAGGCTGTTGATTTTCGAGGGTTTATTTTATATCCTGCAACTTTGCCAGTTTTGGATCTGCTCTAGTAGCTAGGGAGTAGAGTCTATGGTGTTCGTTAGGTATAGGATCATGTAATCTGCAAAGAGAGAAAGCTTAACTTCATCTTTTCCTATTTGGATCCCCTTTTTGTTTTCTTCTTGCCTAATTGCTCTGGCTAGGAATGTTAAAGAGGAGGGGAGAGAGCAGACATCCCAATCTTGCTCCTGATTTTCAAAGGAATGGCTTTAGCTTTACACCATTTAGAATTATGCTTGCTGTTGGTTTGTCATAAACTGCCTTTATTATATTCAGGAATGTTCCTTGGAATCCCAATTTCTCCAGGATTTTTTATCATAAATGGGTACTGGATTTTATCGAACGCCTTTTCTGTATCCACAGATACAACCATGTGGTTCTTTACCTTGCTCTGGTGGATGTGGTGGATTACATTAATTGACTTGCGTATATTGAACCAACTTTGCATCCCTGGGATGGATCCAGTTTGAACATGGTGTATGATATTTTTGATGACCTGTTGAATTCGATTGGACAGAATTTTGTTGAGAATTTTTGCATCTATGTTCATCAGGGAAATCGTTCTATAGTTCTGTTTTGTTGATGAGTCCCTGCCTGGTTTTGGGATGAGGGCTATACTGGCTTCATAGAATAAGTCTGGTAGTGAGTGTTCTCTGTCAATTTTTTCTAGAAAATCATCCATTCCTTCCAGGTTCTCGAATTTGTTGGCACAAAGGTTTGCAAAATAGTCCCTTATTGTGTTCTGAATATTGGTTGTTTCTGCGGTGATGTTACCTGTTTTATCTCGGATCTTGTTTATGTGGGTGTGCTGCCATCTTTTTTTGGTCAGGTTTGCTAGGGATTTGTCTATCCTGTTAATATTCTCAAAGAACCAAGTCTTTTGTCTTTTTTTTTTTTTTGGCCAGTCCTGGGCCTTGGACTCAGGGCCTGAGCACTATCCCTGGCTTCTTCCAGCTCAAGGCTAGCACTCTGCCACTTGAGCCACAGCGCCGCTTCTGGCCGTTTTCTGTATATGTGGTGCTGGGGAATTGAACCTAGGGCCTCGTGTATCCGAGGCAGGCACTCTTGCCACTAGGCTATATCCCCAGCCCCAAGTCTTTGTTTTGATGATTGTTGCGATGGTTTTTTTCCTCTCTCTAGTATATTTAATTCTGATTTGATTTTAATTATTTGCTTCCATCTTTTGACTTGGGGTGTGGCTTCTTGTTCTCTTTTGAGAAGATTAAGGTGATTCCGTAAGTTGTTGAGTTGCTGTTTATCCCGATTGTTGGTGTAGGCACTCAGATATAAATTTTGGTCTGAGTACTGCCTTTGCTGTGTCCCAAAGGAGGTGGTACTTTGTGCACTCACCTTGGTTGAATGCCATAAACATTTGAATTACTGGTCTAATTTCTTCAATGACCCACTGATGGTTCAGCAGTGTGTTGCTTAGTCTCCATGGATTGTATGATTTTGTGTGGTGGCTGTTTGAGTTGAGCTTTAATTTTAATCCATTGTGGTCTGAGGGAAGGCAGGGAATGATTTTGATACTTCTGAATTTGTACAGAATTTCTTTGTGCCCTAAGATGTGATATATTTTGGAGAATGTTTCATGGGCTGCTGAAAAGACTGTGTATTCTGGTATTGCTTGATGGAATATTCTATAGATGTTGGTTAAGTCTAGTTGGTCTATGTAGTTGATTAGTTCTGTGGATTCTTTGTTCAGTTTTTGGCCTGTTGGTCTGTCCAGAGGCGACAGTGGAGTGTTAAAGTCTCCAACAATCAATGTGTTTGGGACTATGAGTGTTTTTAGAGTCAGTAGTGTTTGTTTGATGAAGTTGGTTTCTCCTGTATTTGGTGTGTGGATATTTAGGATGGTTATATCCTCCTGTAGGAGAGATCCCTTTATTTGTATGTAGTAACCTTCTTTGTCTCTTCTTACCATTTTTCATTTGAAGTCGATTTTATCTGATGCTAGAATTCCACTCCAGCCTGCATTTGGGGGCCATTTATTGGTAGATTTTATTCCAGCCTTTCACTTTTAGAAGAAGTTTGCTTTTGCTAGATAGATGTGTCTCTTGGAGGCAGCAGAAAGACGGATCTTGATTTTTGATCCAAGTAATGAGCCTATGTCGTTTGAATGAAGAATTAAGTCCATTAATGTTGAGAGTTAGGTTTGAGAGATGATCGTTTGTCCTTTCATTGTAGCTATCTTGTTAAAAGCTGTGTCTTCCCAATTCTTGATCTAATATTCTGGTTTTCAATTTAGGGTTCATTTCTCTGTATTGGGATCTTGATTATTTTCCCTGTATAGTACATCTTTGAGGATTTTCTGTAAAGCTGGTTTGGTGGAGATACATTGTGTCAGTTTTTCCTTACTGTGGAAGACTTTTATTTGACCTTCAGCTATGAATGATTGTTTAGCTGGGTACAGCATTCTTGGTTGACATTTATTATTATTTAGGGTTTGGCATACCTCATTCCAGGATCTCCTTGCTTTTCATGGTCTCTGCTGAGAAGTCTGGGGTAATTCTGCTTGCTTTTCCTTTATTTGTGATTACTTTCTTCTCCGTAACATCTTTAAAGATTCTTTCCTTGGACTCTACTGATCCTGTTATGATCACAATGTGTCAGTGGGATGTCCTATTCTGATCTGGTCGCTTTGGGGTTCTAAATGCTTCTTGTATCTGTATAGGCCTACCTTCCTGGATAGTTGGGAAGTTCTTGGCTAATATTCTGTTAAATAGGTTGCATATTCCATTAACTTCTTTCTCCTGGTTTTTCTCAATTCCTATTCGCCTTAAATAGTGCTTCCTGATTGTGTCTTGGAGCTCCTGGAGTGATCTGTTTTATCGATTGGATTGGTTTGTATTTTTGTGTGACATTTCTCCATAGATTCTAGGGAATCTTCAGCTCTTGAGATTTGATCCTCTGCTTCACCTACTTGAGACTGTAGGCTAGTTACTTGATTTTGAATCTCTTTTCCTTCAGACTGGTCTTTCCTGATGATTTCCATGTCCTTGCTAGAAGTATCTCTTAGGTCCGGCATGGACATCTTTACATTATTAATTTGGTTTTGAGGGCTGTCTCTCAAATCTTTTAGCTGGGTAGTTATCTTTTCATATGACTCTTGAAGTTCATTTATCTTTCTCTTTGTTGAGGCCATGAAATAATCTATTACTTTATGGATGGATTGATGTATGGATGGATTCAAACTTTTCATTTAACATGTTTATCAGTAGACTTTGTTGAGCATTTTGAGGGGTCTCTTCTATGTCTTTGATTGACTGCTCTGCTTCTTGCTTGTTTTGAGTGGGAGATATGACTCCATTGTCTGCCATCTTGTGTTTCTTCTGCCCATTTGGATTGGGAATGCCTATCTAAGAGCACCTGTGAGCACCGTTTAAGACCCAAAGCAGACCTTACCAAGCACTGTTGTGTAAATCTTAGAAGTTCACAATTATATACAGATACTTGGTATAACTGTATATAAAATTAGATTTGGTGTTCCGAAAAAATACAATTTCAAAATAACAACCAATCCTGTATTCAATAGTTAATTATTTACTGTTAAAATACTATGAGCTGGATTTCTCTATAAACCAATTTGATTCACTTGGATTGAACAGGGATATCCTCTACCCAATAACCAGGGATCAATGGAGTCTGGAGGTCCTGAAGGTAAACCTGGAGGATAAGTGAGATGTAGTGAAGGGAATAGAGTAAAATGTATGTGGGGGTGGTGGTGATGGTGGCGGTGGTGGTGGTGGTGATTTTGGTTTCATTTCAGTGATGTGGAAATGTGAAGAAGAATAGAATCGGTAGAAGAACAAGATTAATATGATGAATAATGGAGAGTTAGCAGAAAAGAGTGAAGCTGTTAGTCATAGGAAAGTAATTTAAAAGTAAGAGAATGTGAAAAGAGAAACAAAGAAAAATACTGGAAGACAAATGCACAAAACACAAAACAATTAACAACCCAACCCCCGAAAAAGGAAATAAAAAAAGCCGATAAAACAAAAAAAAAATAGAAAACAAAATACCAACGACGTCTGAAATGAAAAATAGAAAAAAAAAGTTTAAAAAATGTTTTTAAAAAATGGAGTGTTCCTTGTTTGGGTGGGTTTTCTCCAGTCTCTGGTTTCCTTGCAATGGTCTGTGGTCTATTTTGCTGCTTGGCTGGTTTGACTTGCTTTCAGTTTTCAGTGGGTGGATCAGCTCAGACCCTCCTCTGTTAGTGAAATCCTGAGGCTCTGTGGTTCGCACAGCTTGCACATAGGACTTGGGTGTCCTCTGTAAATGTGGGACGTGAACAGTCTTGGGAGCCCTGGCTCCTCCCATCTGCTGTGAGACTGGTGCCTTTATCACCTGGCTTTGGAGAGGCTGTGGACTCAGCAGGGCGGTTGGCTCTGGCCTGGTTTACCTGTCTGAGAGTGGCTTGCCTAGGGGTGGTTCCTCCCTCATGGGCAGGATGGCCTCCTGAGCATAGCTGGCTATGGAATTCAGCTCCATTTTGGGCTGGGAATTAGGCTTCCTCTGAGATGGGGACATTTATCTGTCTCGGGAACTGTTTGTTCTCCTATCTGGTTGTTCCTTGCTGCCGGTAGCTCCTCGCCACTTTCCGTTTTAATTTAGAAATTCTGGCGGGCAGGGCGGGCACCTCTGGCTGAGTTCACCTGAGTTGTGAACTGTGGCCTGGATGAGCTTCCCACCTGGGCAGGGGTTGTTCTTCTGGGTGGAGCTGGCCCTCATTGGTCTGTCCCTCTTGCTCTTTTCAAAGGTGGCCCCTTTGTCCTCGCTTTCCCCAAGCCAGGTTTATTTCCAGTCTGGTCTGACCCTATGCCAGTGTCAAAGATGGTGCTTTGCTCTGGCAGTGGTGGAAAGGCTACCGATGCTTCTCTGTGGGCACGAGTGAGCATATCTTTTGTGGGGTACTCATGCTTTGTCTGCAATTTCAGCCTGTCCATGCTCAGCCTGCATCCACATCTCTCTGCCATCATATGGAGGATTTCACCTTGGTCACTTCTGGGTGGTTTAGGTCCACGAACTGTGAGACACTGTGCCAGCGCCGGCACTGGCTTGGCAGAGGGATGCGGGCCAGAACTCAAATCTGTGTTTTCAGGCCAGCAAAGTCAATTTTTCCTTCCTGGACAGAATCCTTGTACTGTTATAACTTACTTGGGCTGTCTTTCTAGGAGTAAAAGTTTCTGGAGTGGTAAAACTGGGGTGTTGGAGAGAGCTTAACTAGGGCTCTGCTGCTCCTCTGCTCAGGGAAAATACTTTTAAATTGCTATGTGCTGGTGGTTCATGCCTAGCTATTTGGAAGACTCAAAAGTGAGGATTGCAATTGGAAGCTAGCCTGGGCAGGCAAGGCACTGAGATACTTGTCTCCAATTGACCACCAAAAGAAAACAAAAAAACAAAACAAAAAACAGTACAACAGAAAGTGGATCTTTGTGAGAGTGCTAGCCTTAAACACAAAAGAACAGGATCATTGGACAGACTAGAACTGGCACCAAAATCCTAGAGACCTAGTGAAATGTTCATTGTGACTAAGCCTGCCTTATTATTTAGAGCTAGAAATGGGCTGTTAAGGTCTTGGGAAGAACTAACTGGGTATCAAACTAATTAAAGTCTTCAAAATAACAAAGTGTATAAAAAATGTAGTCTATAATCAGTGGTGCCGAATATTAATGGATTTAACCCTATTTTATGATGGGTATTTGAGTTCATAATTCCCCGTTGGTTTACTCTTTGCAGCCTCTATAGTAGCAGCCCCCCATTTTGTTTGTGAAATTAGCATTTGACTTTCTTTATTTTTCTTATGTAATTTGGTAAATTCTCTGCTGAGACTTATGATACCTTGTAGAATGCTGTTGACACACCAATTAGGTGGTTTTCCTGAAGCTAAATGACCCCTGTCAGTTGTTAGGTCAACTGTGAGATTTTTATCCCTTCTGCAGGTGAGCTTTTCCTGGCCATTATTTTTAAGGACCATCACCCGTGCTCATAAAGATGGGTTCAGTTACTGCAGCCATGTTTACTAGTAAATACTTTGGGTGTTGGCTAAGCTCTCCTGGGGCTACAAAAATCAGAGACCCACTCAGGTGGGTCTAAAAGAAACAGTGGTGTCAAGACGCTGGCTAATTCCTCCCTTTAGGTGGCTGTCCATGTGTCCTGTTGGATGTGTAACAACATCCTGTGCTTTGACCTAGGAGCCGGTTGCATCCATAATTCTACAACCAAACATGTTTCCAGATGCTTTCAATGTCCTGCTTGGACAGTTCACAGAGGCTGCTGTGTCGGGTTTACTGTTTGCTGAGATCACCTGGGTTCCTGCTTCTATTCCACATGGCCTCAAGCTATCTATTGGGTATTTAAAAATAAATATGACTGTGTGTGTGTTTGTGTGTGTGTGTGTGTGTGTGTGTGTGTGTGTGTGTGTATGAGAGAGAGAAAGTATCCATCTACATACGTGTATTAATTCTTGAGCTCAGGTCATCTTTCTTTATTTTATGTTTATTGTCAAGTTGATGTACAGGAGGGTTACATTTACATACCTAAGGTAATGAGTACATTTCTTGTCAAACTTGCTATCTCATCCCTCATTTTTCTCCCACCTTTCCTCCTCCTGTATTTCCCCCTCCCTCAAATTTTACAGTTAGTTTACAACATATCTTGTAGTTATTACTGTTGCATTGGTTCACGTTTTACCATTTGTCTCAACATTTTGAAGTTCCCCTTCCCTTCCCTAATTCAGACAAATATATATATATATATTACCGAGGGTATCAAAATCAAAAACAGTGACAAGAGGGGCTAAACCATAGGGAAGATAAGCAAAAGGAAAAAGGAATGATTTCATTTAGCACGTTAAAAATAACAACAATGATAAACCACTTGTTTCCGTATCTTAGAGTGTGTTTCACTTCACATCATCTTATGTGATCATAGGTACTTAACTACTGAGCTATGGTGTTTAACAATGGCTTTCAAGGGCCCCTGGCACTCTGCTAACATGGACATATAGCCTGCCTTCCAGTCTGACCCCGCCTATTGTGCCACCTGTGCTGACCTCGAAAATTCTCAGTGTTGTGTGTGTAATCAGAGCTACAGTTTTTTTACATTGCATTCTTGAATTCCTCCAATGAGATTTTGCTTAAATAGTCATGCAGTGTAGGGTTTATTGAAATATATAGTCTTGAGTCTTTGGACACATTTGTTGGAGAAGTTCATCTTTTTGTTAGGTTAAACATTTGTTTTCATGTAGTATCCATCATTTGATTCTGGACATCATCACCATCCACTGTCATTAAAAAGCAGAAATACCTCTTTTTATGACAGTTCTTCAGATGTTTGAAATCGCAGATTGTATTTCCCACTACTTTCACAATAAATGTTTTTATTTTTAGGATTAATGCCCTTGGATTATTAGGCAGTTTGAGTTTGTTTTTCCTTAGAGTGCTTGCTTGCAATACCAGATCTGAATAAAGCTGCAGTTTGGTCAGAGAAGAAAACTTCAGTTCTGTATATCATACTGCATACTAAGGAACCTCCAGTTGCAGTCATATTCTTTCTTTACTTGTACTTCTGTCCACAGACATAGAGGTCCATGCTGATTTAAACTTCTGATTTTTTTCATATATGCCACTAATTCCTGCCTTCTCTACTCGTCATTGTACAAGTTTTAAAGGGAAGGGGCACACTGAAGCGTTTTCTCTCATTTAATTGGAGAAAAGAGTCTCATAGACTCCTCTGCCTGGGCTGGCTTTCAAATGTGATCCTCAGATCTCAACCTCCTGAGTAGCTAGGATTATTGGCATGAGCCACTGGTGCCAGACAACTTGTCACATTGTTTTTCCCACCAAATGTCCATCCAATTTGTAGAAAATCAAACTTTGGCTTTGTCAGGATTGATTGCAATCATGATCATTTCCATGATTTCCAACTCTGGGCTTCATAGTACTAGGAAATTTGGTTAAAACTGCCTCGTTCATGCCAAATCTTAGGTCCTTTTGACTCTGTGATGATAGTGTGCTAGAACATGAGACTGGAGGGAAGAACTCAGAGGCCCCTTCATCTTCTGCTTTTGTTGCTCTCAATCTGTTTATGAGGGCCTTTAGAAGTGTCTTCTTAGCCACGATGCTTGCATGAAGCATCTTTCCTAAATAGCCATACTTTTAACTATGGTCCTCCAGAGAATGCTCCCTTTTCATGTTAGCAAATGGTACAAGGAAGAAGGTTTTCAAGGTTCAATAAATTACATGTGCATGAAATCAAAAAGATGTAAGCACGTTTATTAGTGGAAAATTTGTGAATGGCGAGTCACAATTCACAACAGCAGTGTACCATTTAGGAAACCCAAGAGGTTTAGAAAATTAAAATGTATTCTTTTGGAGCAGAATATATGTACATATAAGTTCATCAGAAAAATATTTTCCTCTTAACTAATATGGTTAAGAGCAATTAGTTCTAAGGACTGATGTTTTCTACCATGGAAATAGGGAGGGGACATATTTTACAACTTTGCAGGAATTTAGTTGACATTGTCCAGGGTTAGTAAAGTGAATCTAACATGAAGCGTGCTTGCCTAGCAAGCATGAAGCCCTGGGTTCAATTCCTCATCACCACAGAAACAGAGAAGGACAGAAGTGGTGCTGTGGCTCAAGTTTCAGATTGCTAGCCTTGACCAAAATAAGCCAGGGACAGTGCTCAGGCCCTGAGTCCCAAGTCCCAGGACTGACAAAACAAAAACAAACCCAACAACATAAAAAAAACACTCCAAATGCGAAACAGAGGCTGGACATATCCAGCCCCTGCCTCATGAGACTTCTAGGCTTCATTCAAGGACTGCCATCTAACACCAAGGGACCCTACTGCTAGCCTTCTCCAGGAGGGGCCACATTTCTTCCTTTTATCCCTAATGTCGACGCCCTTTACCAGCAGGAAGCAGCCAGAGAGTCATCGACCTTTTCCATAGCTATTAAAAGGCTGGAATGTCAGGTCCCTCCTGGAGGGCTCCAAGCAGATGCCCCCACCTTATTAAGTGTCCACCCAGTTACTGGGTAACCAGCAGGCCTGGAGGCAGGTACCTTCCCCTTCCCTAAGGTCACATCCTAATCCACCTGGCCCAATCCCCTGCCCTAGATTAGGCAGGGCTGTCTGAGGGTCACCCAGTCTCTCCCTTCTCTCCCTTCTCTTTGGCAATGAATCATCACCACCACAGGCCAGCTGTTCAGGAATAAACTTTTCTCTCCTGCTTTAAAATAAATATCAAAAAAGGAAAACAGAGCTGTGGCTCAAGTGGTAGAGCATTGGCCTGAAAGATGTCAAAGCTTAGGACGGTGCTCATGTGGAGTTCAAGCACAGGCTCCCCGTCCCTACCCCAATGCTTCTAATTACGAAGATATGTATATATATTTTTCCTTGATTAAAATTTAGTACCTACATAAATTTGACAGTATACATTTTAACTTCCCAATGATAAATATCATCTTTCTACGGGGGAGGGGGGAAGAGGGGAGACGGGGAGAGGGAATGAGGGAGGTAACAGTACAAGGGGGTATGGGAGGGGGAGGGGGAGGGTATGCTGAATGATGGAGGTAACAAACAGTGCAAGGGGAGGGGGAGGGGGGAATGATGTAGGTAACAACCAGTACAAAGGGGAAGGGGAGGGGGGAGGGCAAGGGAGAAAGATGGAAGTACGAAACAGTACAAGGTGGAGGGGGAGGGAAAGGGGGAATGGTAGAGGTAACAAACTGTACAAGGGGGGAGGAGAGGGGGATGGGAGAGGAATGGGGAGAGGAATGATGGAGGTACCAGTACAAGGGGGAGGGGGAAAAGGAGGGGAATGATGGAGGTAACAAACAGTACATGGGGGATGGGAGGGGAGAGGGAGGAGGGAGGTGGAGCGATGGAGGTAACAAACACTACAATGGGGAGGGGAGCTGAGGAACTATGGAGGACAAAACTGTACAAGGGGAGAGGTGGTAGGGTGAGGGGAATGATGGAGGTAACAAACAATACAAGGGGGAGGATGTTGGGGTCAGCTGTACCTTTAAGGGGCCAAAGCTGACCTCAGCCTGTCCCTCCCCTTCCTGTCTTTAACCGGAAGAGAAGGAAGTCGGACACCATTTGAGGGACAGCTCCTTGGGACCAATCACGGGCCCCTCTCTTGTGCGTGCCTTTGGAGTATATCTGGGAGGTTCCTCATTTGAATAAACAGAAGCCCTAGAGGTTTTCTCCAGGGACCCACACGCCTGTGTCGTTCTTGGCGGCTTTTGGGCACCCTGCGACCACACGCCACCGAGGCTACCCGTGGCCATCACTCCCTCGTGAGTGGTAATGGACCACCCAGGAAGGGGCGGACAAGCCCATTCCCCCCAAGCAAGGAGAATTTGAGAGAGAGACGAGGCTACCAGTGGCCATCGCTCCCACGTAAGAGCAATAAAGGGCCACCCAGGAACAGGCAGACAAGCCCCTTCCCCCCCAAGCGAGGGGAAGTCGAGAGAGAGAGCCCACAGAGGGGAGGGGGGAGGAAGGGGGAGGGGAACAATGGAGGTAACAAAGAGTACAAAGGGGAGGGGATCTGTGGAACTATGGAGGTAAAATCTGTACAAGGGGAGAGGTGGCGGGGTTGGGGGAATGATGGAGGTAACAAACAGTACAATGGGGTACTGGGGATGGAGGTGGAGGGGGTATTATAGAGGTAACAAACAGTACAAAAGGGTAGGGGGAGTGGAGAGGGAGGGGAGGAGGAAAGATGCAGGTAAAAAACAGTAAAAGTGGGTGGGGGAGGGGGAAATGGAGATAATAAACAGCATGAGGATGGAAAGGGAAGGGGGATGGGGAATGATGGAGGTAAGAGTACAAGGGGGCAGGAGGAGGAGGATGGGGAGGGTGCACTGATGGAGGTAACAAACAGTACAAGACATGTACTCAAGGCCTAACGTATGAAACTGTAATCACTCTTTTCATCACTTTGACAGTCAATAAGGGAAAAAAAGAAAAGTGACAATAATAGATGCTGGAGGGTGGGGGGATATGGCCAAAGGGAACTCTTCTACAGTTAGTGGGAATGTAAATTTGTTCAACTATTCTTGAAAGCAGTATAAAGGTTCCTCAAGACACTAAACATAGAAATTTCCTATGACCCAGCAATTCCAGTCCTGGGCATTTATCCAATTAACCACAAACCACACTAAGGCTGTCAGCACTGCATGTTCATTGCAGCATTGTTTAGCATATCCAAGATATGGGATCACCCAGATGCCCCTCGATTAAATTAATGGATCAATAAAATGTGGCATATATATACAATGGAATGCTATGCTTTCAGCCGAAAGAATGATATTGCTCTAATCATAAGGAAATGGAAGTACTTAGTGTGACTTTTTCCTAATTTTTTCTAAGGGAAGAGAGCCAGATCCAAAGAAACAAAAACGCTATGTTCTCCCTTATTGGTATGAATTAGTATATGTCTTGGATAGTCCTAGCAGATGATCACAATAGCTCAATAGCTATATACAGATGATTATATAAGATGATGCTAGGAGAAATGGTTCCAAAATATGGAAATAGGTGGTTTATCATTATGTTGTTAGTTTCACCCTACTGTGTGATTTTTTTTATTTTTTCATCTGTTCTTTTTCACTATGACTTAGCCCCTGTTGTCACTGCTGATTCTGGTACCATGGTAATTTTATATATGTCTTTCTGAATTAGGGAAGGGAAGAGGAGCATCAAAATGGTGAGATAAAGGGTAAAATGCGAACCAATGCAACAGCAATATTTACAAGAAAATATGTTGGAAATTAACTGTACAAATTGAGGTGGGGTAATTGGAAAGGAGGGAAGGTAGGAAATAAATGAGCAAGGGGTAACAAGTTGGACAAGATATGTATTCACTATCTAATGTATGTAACTGTACCCTATATGTACTTCACCTTGACAGTAATAAAAAAAAGACAAAAATTAATCAAAGTGAGCGAGACCAAAAGAAACATATGTTGCATGGTCTCTGTCCTTTACAGTCATTAGAATGGGCCTAGGAATCTACAGGGAAACACAGTGGATGGTAAAAGACAAATCATACCACTTATACATGATATATTATACAGGACTCTAGCCATTCAAACAGTGAGACCAAAGAAGGATATTCTTAGGAGAGGATCACAATAGGTCAATAGCTATGTGCACATGATAATACAAAAGGATGTTTATTGAAGTGAACTTCAAGAAATGGAAAGGAGATTTTTTTATTTGAGTTTTTATGATTTTTCCCCTTTTATTGTTTTTGGTGATTTCTGTGCTTTTTGCCTTGTATGTAAGTTTATCTGTGTTGGGAGAGTAAAGGGAAGTACAGAAATGGTGGAACAAAATGTGAACATATGTACCAGGGATACTCATCAGATAATGTGTTGAAAATTAATCTGTATAACTTGGGGATGGTTTGAGTCAGGAGGAGGGGAATGGGGGAGTAAATGAAGGAAGAGGTCACATTGTTCAAAAAGAAATGTACTCAGTACATGACCTATATAACTATAACCCCTTTGTACATCACCTTTACAATAAAAGTAAATTATAATAATAAAAATAAAAATTGAGAAACACATATGAAAGAGTAATAGAGGACAAATTTCACCAATGAATGTTATACATCGAAGTATCCCAATGTATCCCCTTGACACAAATAGTATACACTAACAAAAAAATTTAGATAAAGATTATAAAACGATAAAATAAAAGAAATGCATCTTCCATATATTTAATAGTGTATTTGGTCCTTCAGAAATACCACAGGAGCTGTTATATCGATCTTTCAATAGATCCATCAAAGGAAAAACCTATATAACCTTTCCCATAGGAATTAAAGGGCTCATTTCAGTAAAAATCAATAGCTTGAGGCACTCAACCTTTTTTCTTGGAGGCTGCCAAAACTTTCTTATTTTAATATTCCATTTCAACATCTAGGAAATGTGAATGCTAGAGAGGATCCACTCACTGAACATTTCTAAAGCCACATAGGTGCATGCGCTAGGACTCATAGATTATAAGGCTTTAAAATTATATAGATCAAGAACTATTACTATGCTGTAGAAGTGTGGCCTGACCTTGTATGTTGATTCAGCTTAAGCTCATTGAAATAATAGCACATATTTCAATGGTCAAAGATGAGAAATACATTCACATGCAAGTCATACTGTAACAATAATAATATAATAATAACTGGGCCAGAAAATTCATGGGCTGGACTGTGAAATCAAAAGCTGATATGTAGAAATTCTGTCTGATCTGGGTTTTCTGAAAGTTCCCCAAGGTGTTTACTACTGAGTGAAATTTTCTTTTGTCCTTTTTTTTGGTCAGTAATAGGACTTGAACTAAGGGCTTCGATTCTCTCTGAGCTCTTTTGTTCAAGTCCAGTACTCTATCTCTTTGAGCCACAGTGCCACTTCTGGTTTTCTGGTGGTTAATTGGAGATAAGAGTCCCACAGACTTTCCTGCTCAGACTAGCTTTTGATCTGTGATCATCAGATCTCAAGCTCATAAATAGCTAAATGTACTGGTGTGAACCAATAATGCCCGGCTGAAATATTCTTGTGACCTATGTGTTAACAATTTCAAGCCTTTTTATTTGTCATTGGAGACATATGAAATGTAAGTTCTCCTGGGACAGTGTTCTAATATTTACCTATAGGCCAAATACATATTGGCTGCTAAATCTTTTGCAAGAGCCAATTAAAAAATTTCAAAAGTGACTAAGTTGGTTAAGATTGCGCCTTTCCCAGCTCTCTTTTGCCCCTTTTCCTGCCTTCTGTCTTTCAATCAGGCTGATTATCTTGCAACGACTGTTTCTAACTTTAGACTGAAAGAAAAGCTCTAAATTACTATGAATGGGAGATGATCAATGAAATTATACTTGAGTTACTGTCTGATTGAATGTAGTGGCCCTTGAGAATTCAGATGTTCCCCTCCTTTTGACATCGCCAGCCATCCTTTTCTGAAGGATGAATGGAAAGGTGCGAAGAAGAAGACCATGGGAAGTGTTGCGTTCAAAGTGTCATTCCAGGACCAGGGAAGGTGTTATAGTTCTATTGTGCAATGTAAGGTTTGAATCACCCACATGGCATTTTTGTTGAGATTTATAGGAAATATTGGGAAAGCAAAACCATTCTAGAGTATGGCAAGCCAAGAAAATAGAAAATCTCCCTGATAATGGAGAATTCTGAGTGGGTAGCCATATTGAGGAAATAATGACAATGATTACTAATGTATGGTAGGTCATTTCTACTACCCAACAAACTTTGCCCAAGAGTGGAAGTGAGTAGGGAATAAGTCTCTATTGAAAATAAGAAGTCCTCCACCACACAAATGGTTGTTTCAAATAACTTTCTTTTATGTGCTGGCCTGATCATCCTTGATAGAATTCAGCAGTTAGCAGTAGAGATCAGTTCTTGCCTAGAACACCCTTAACTACCTTCCATCCTGAAACAACTTCTAAAGTCCAGAATGTTCCCATCCTTACCTTATTCTAGTCTTTTGAGATCCTGCTGAATTTTTAAAATGTGATGTTTCTTGCAGAGCACGTTCAATAAAACCCACTTGTGAAAGAAGTGCCCCCATCCCTCAAAAAAGACACACGATAAGTACAATCCTAAGTACCAATTATGTGTCAAGCCTGTGCTAGGCACACGCAAAGTCTTTTGTTGAGAGTTGATCATCTGGGGGGCTGGGGATATGGCCTAGTGGCAAGAGAGCTCGTATACATAAGGACCTGGGTTCGATTTCCCAGCACCACATATACAGAAAACAGCCAGAAGTGGCGCTGTGGCTCAAGTGGCAGGGTGCTAGCCTTGAGCAAAGGAAAGCCAGGGACAGTGCTCAGGCCCTGAGTCCAAGGCCCAGGACTGGCCAGGAAAAAAAAAAAACAACAGAGTTGATCATCTGGGAGATCTTGTAATGACAGTGCAATGTTAGCAGGTGTGTGGAGAAGCAGGGTATATGGAGGAAAAAACTGATGGATCTGTATTTTTCCCTGTGTGTTGAAGGAAAGGTGGAGTAAAGGGAAAGGAAACAGTCACATGACTACTTGTCTCAAGGCTCTGTAGAAAGACTTTTGGCATTTTGTTAGGAGATTGATGGGCAGGCAACGACTAGGCCCATTGTTATTGTACAATCCTTCTGCATGACTGGCCTTTTAAATCAACTTTCTGGAGAGCAGCTTGATAGTTCAGGCTATTTGAAATTTTGCCTGGGATTGAATTAAAATGGCCATTTCTTGGTATTTTTTAAAATAGAATACAGGAGACAGAATCATCATGATTTTTTTGAAAAATAACTTTTGGCATAAAGACCACTTGTTTGCGAGCAGAGGCAGATCTGGTCTCTGGTCAGCTTCTCTTCCCTCGGGTGCCTCTGTGGGGCCACATTCACGGTCTTTCTCATGGGTGGTCAGATGTTACAATGGGCATCCCACATCCCTGTCTTGCTTTGGGCCTGGACACACTGATCTTTTTGTTACAGTAGGGTTGGTCACCTCGAACTCAACCCTGTGAAAGGTCTGAGGAAATGTGGTTGGAGATGACAACCATGTGACAGACAGCTGTCAGTTCAAAGCCGGTTCAGTGTCAGGGTTGAAAGGAATGACAGGATTATGGTCCCTGGGAAGAGCTCACGGGGGTGGGGGGTGGGCGGGGGGAAGTCCTTTCTCAGGGCCAAGGGACACATGGATTTCTCCACTGTGGATCATTACTATACACAATATGTATCACTTGATTCCCAAGGCCTTGATGGTGGGTGGAGGTTGATTTTTACTTGCTCTCCTGTTCGTTTGGCTGTTTGGTTTGCAGGCATTAAATGCCCTTTTGTATGGTGAAGAAAAAGGGCTTTGGTATAACATAAGTTTCATGAAGGGAGCCATTGTGTACACGTGTACCTTTGTTATGTCCAAGTCGCAAGAAGACCATCAAGAACACCACCGAGAGCCAGACGTTCTGAGATGCAAAAGCAAGGCTTTACTCAGGTGGGTTGCAGTGGTCTTCTTGGTGGTCTTCTCGCGAGTTGGGCATAACAGTTCGCATTTCGTCTGGATTACCCCCAGAGACCACTGAGACCCCAGACCTGAAGGTAAGAAAACAGCACTGTTGATTTGTCTTGTCCTGTCATTTGTCTGTTCGTCTGCTTTGCTTTCACTTTTCTTCTTGAGAACGGCCATTCCAACTCATATTTCTTGAAGGGGTTGTCGAAGCAGATGCCCTTGCACAGCAATCCTGGAGGAACTGGGAGTCATCACAGATCTTCCACCCTCAAAGGGGGACCCCTAGAACCCTGCCTTGATACGAGTAGTGTGCAAGTCAGTTCGGTTTTTGGCCAGAACTGACCGGGAGGGTCTCCTAACCGAGGCTCAACCTGCCCAACTTGATCTTGGGTCTGCTCCTTCTGTTCCTTCACAGGAGCCAGCTGATCAACTTGGGAGATCTCCAGTTTGTAAGTCTTTTAAATATCAGGCCTGTGTGTATTGTTTTTTCTGTTTCATGGAAATTGTTTTACCTCTTGTTACTTTGTGGACTGAACAACTGACGAGACTGATAGCCATGAGCAACGTCCCTTCCACTGCCCTGGACTTGACTTTAGCCCACTGGAAGGAAGTTACTCACAATAATAGTGTAGGGATTAAGAAAGGAAAGTGGGTGACTCTCTACTCTTCTGAGTGGCCCATTTTCTATCTGGGGTGGCCACCAGAAAGGACGTTGACTTGAGTACAATTCTCATAGTAGAGGACTATGGTTTTAATTCCTTACATAGCATGTTGTGGATTCTTTGTTGTTATTTTTTGTGGGGCATGAATGCAGGTGCTGTCCCTGAGTTCACTCACTTTCTTCCTCTCTCTGTCTCTCTTATCCTCTCTTTCTTTTCTCTTTCTTTCCTTCCTTCCTTCCTTGCTTCCTTCCTTGCTTCCTTCCTTCCTTCCTTCCTTCCTTCCTTCCTTCCTTCCTTCTTTGCCAGTCCTGGACTCAGGTCCCGAGTAGTGTCCCTGGCTTTAGTTTTTGTTCAAGGCTAGCACATTAGCACTTAATCCACTGCTCCACTTCTTTCTTTTTCTATATATGTGTTGCTGAGTAATTGAACCAAGGGCTTCATGTATACAAGGCCAACACTCTACCAGTAGGCTACATTCCCAGCTCTTCTCCTTTCTTTTCAAGGCTAGTCCTCTGTCACTTTGAGCCACAGTGCCACTTCCAGGTTTTTGTTTTACTAGTTAATTGGAGATGAGACTCTTTAACAGACATTCTTGTCCTCAGTGGCATTAAACCACGATCCTCAAATCTCAGTCTCCTGAGTAGCTAGGATGACAGAGAGGCATGAGCCACCAGCACCCTGCACATTGGGACACTTCTAAAATGTAGATCTTATGCTTAAATACCTCTTCTCCACTGCTTTATGGAAGGAGCCCAACTTGACTCCATCCTCTTTTTAATTTTCTCAATGCTTATAGCATTCTACAGACTTGTTCTCTTCCTGCTTTTCTGTCTCTGTCTCTTCTTCCTGGAATCTTCCTCATTCGTGTATGCATGTCAAATGGCTACCCATCCTTAATGACCTACTCAGATGTCAAGTTGAAATGATAAGTCTTCTCTCAAATCTTCTAGGTAGATCAGAAGCTGTGCTAGTACTGGTTATATTGCTCTCCCTAATAATGCCACATAATTCACAACCGGTTTTTTTCTGAGCTGGGCTATCTCCATAGTGTCTTCCTCTATAGCACATTTGTATCAGAGTTCTATGGAGAGTTGGGAAACAGATCTCAATGAACTCGTGTTCCAATAGGAGGTGATTTGGTTCATCCTAGCTGATATCTCTATTGTCTGTAGCTATTAGATAATGGGGTTGGGTTCAAGGACTTCCAAATGTCATTCTTGCCTTCAAATTTGGCCTTGTAAAACAATTTATTTTAATAATAGGACATGGAAAGTTTACATGTTGTTCTATTTTGTTAAATAGAGGTCCTGTGATTCTTTGTTTTTAAACTCTAAGTCTTTGTACAAAGTAGTTGTATTCACCATATCAGTTGAGTACAATTCATCCCCTTCCTTCATTCTCCCCATCTCTCCTAACCCATGGCTTGCCTCAGTTTTCTTAACCTTAAAAGATATGTACAAAGTGCACCACGTGTGAGTAGAGAATGTTACAGGTTGAACAATACTGAAACATATTGCATCTGTGAATGAAGATGGCAAAAAAACTCCGTGAAAGCTATTGAATAATAGGGGTTGAGAGGGCAGAGAATGTGAGAGTAAAGGAAGGGTTAATTTAACACAATTTATCATCAATTGTAAAATCTCTTTTAAAAGGTGCTAAATTGAAGAGTTCTTTTTCTGCAAGTAGTATTTGCAGTAAAAACGTTGTTAGAATTTTGAGATGATTTTTTCCCTTTTTTTGTATTAAATTTAGTACAAATATTGTAAAAGTTAAATAATTTTCCCCCAGACTCTCAATGTTCGATCTTATAATGTGAAATAGAAAGGAAATCAGCATGCAGAGTAACTATGTTGTGAAGGTTTGAAAATAATTATATATATAAATAAACGTACTCCCTTGAAAGACACTGGTCAAATTTCTCTTCTGCAAAGTTCATAGTATATGATGTGACAGTACTATTTAATATAATTAACTACAGAGGTTTAGTAAATGTTGCCCTCCAAAGAAAAAATCCAAGATGGTAGGTGGGATTTTCACATTACGGTGAGTACAGTGTTGAAGTAGACATAGTTGGTCTCCTGGGTGTGCTTTATCACTAAATGCAAGAGCTCCACTCACCTAATTTATTTTAGCAAGGGAAAGACTATGCTCTTGAATAGACACTTAGGTCAGAGAAAATACGTTCAAAAGAGTTAGTTTCAGCTAGGTAAAGTAGGATTTGGTACACTCGGCATTTTCTCTTCCAATTTTTTCTAGCAGCCAGCATTATTTTTAATGACCTTCATTAAATTTTTACAAATCAGCACTGCTTATCCATGTTCTTAAAGATTTTTGCACTTAAATGTTTTGGAGTAAATACCAGTAACATAAATAGTGCCATATTCATAATGTGTCTAAAATAGTATGCTGGTTATTTCCCCCCACTTAGGTAGCATTGGTGTAGCCAGTAGAAAGGACTCAGTTGGAGGATCAGAATTGTTGGAAAGTCTGGCTGCACTGTTAATGAGTAGTTTAGGATTGGAAGGTCTTTAAGTGCTTCCAGCCTAAGTTACCTACTCCATCAAAAATAGAAAGAGAAGCGCCTCTTGATGATTAGCAATACTGCATGGAGCTCTCTAGAACTAATACAGCATCTAAGGAATTAAGTCTATAATCACTGCCATAGAATGACGCTAGTTAAGAGGTATGTTATTATGGTCTTCAGAGTCAAAGTTTTAATGAAAGAATTGTATGCTACAGGTTTTCCAGTGCCCAGCCCATGTTAGTCTTAATAAATACTAAAGAACTGAGTTAGTAAAATGGTGTGCAAAGAATGTTTACTTGAGCGTCTCATTGGTGCCATATGGTATAAATATGAGTAGGATAACTGCAAAGAAGCTTCAGAGTGGAGAAGTATCCAAATATCCTCAAATTCTCGAGCTGTCCAGAAAAAGAACTTGGCTCCATTCTCCAGAAAGTTCCAGGAGAGGGACTTGCCTCCCAAGGGTTTGGCTGAGGATAGACATGGGTTCAGGGCAAAGTGGTCATTTCCAGGAAGGTCCCACCCTGGTGCAAAATGGTCTCCTTGTAAGGGCAGAAGTCCTGTGGTGCCTCATTCATTGTTGAGGCTTAGTAAAACCTGGGCTGGCCTTGCCTGAGCAGGGAAAGCACGCCGTGTTTAGCATTTACTCTACTTTGCTCATTCATACTAGGGTATCATGATGAACACCTAGTCTTTTTCTGTTTCATTAATTATTGAATTAGGTTTGCGTGTATCTTTACATGTTTCATTTTAGAGTATGTTGTGCCTGTTGGGTGCTTGAATTCAGGGCCTGGGAGTGGTCTGAATTTTTACTTTTTTAAAATCAAGATTAGTGCCCTACCACATGAGCCACAGCTCTACTTCCAGGCTTTTTCTTTTTGGCTGGTTACTTGGTGATAGCAGGCTCACAGTCTTTAAGGCTAGTGCTGGCTTTAAACAGCAACCCTCAGTTCTCAGCCTCCTGAGTAGCTGGTGTAAGCATGAGCCAATGGGGCCTAGCATATTTAGTTAGTTTTTGAGAAATAGATTTTATAGGTTAATCAAAAAGCATATACAAATTATTTCTCCTAATTCTTGAACGAAACTGCTTAACAAGAAGAAATTCCAGAACTGTTATCTTGTGTGTTATGGAGAGGTGGTCTATGTCTATGCATACCAGTGGCTTGTTCTGTTTGCTTTGCCTTCTTGAATACTAGACATAGCTTTCCAACTTCAACAGCCATATTTTACAGCATTATCCACCCCCCACACATACACACACACGAATCACAAGAATGTGCGCATACATTCTTTCTCTAACAGTGTTATTTTCTATAATGAAGTATTTCCTCTGCAGAGAAATCAAAGGAAAAAGGAAAATGCTCAAATTATTGCAGACATTTTTTAGTCACCCAAAACTCCTGTTGTTTATACTATTTGCTGTGGTGAAAAAAAATCATGCATTGTTGCGTGTTCTCTTTGTAATATGTTACAGATAGCCACACTTTTTTCTGAAAATAAATGCCCCAAAGTGAATTTTTAATCAATGTGCTGATTTAATTGCAGTCCAGATTTTATGGTAAATTAAATTCACCATTTGAAAGGTTTACATTTTTCCCAGAAATAATTTCTTGTACCATGTACAGTTTTTCCATTACTAATGAAGTTATCTTGACGAATGTGTGTCACAAATAAGGAAAGACCCAATGGGCTAGATCCAAACCGCAGATGAAAAGTGAAAACAGGACTCCAGCTCTCTCAGGCTGGCTCATCCCATGCTATCGATAAGGCAGATACCGGAAGCTATGGTGATTCAAGTAAAAGAGCGAAGAATTAAAACATTTTCTTATGCTGAAACTTACAATGGGATTTTATTTAGTTTGGTGAAGAACACCGTGAACAATTTTTTTGTGAGCTTTTCTCTAGTTTCCTTACTTTTGTGGTGGTCTTCATATTCCTAGATCTTTACAAATCCACTTGAATAAAGAACATTTACTGTTCTGAATTGAAAAAGGTTTTTTGTTTGTTTGTTAGCTCTGACTTACCTTTAAGGTCACTAGGGGATTTAATTTGACTTGTATTTTAGACTTTATTTTTAATGAGTAGAAATTATACTGGAAGGCAGGGTCTGGCTGTGTTGCCTTGGCTGGTATTAAGGTAAAGTGCTCAATCAATCCTTCTGTCTCAGAGTCTGGAGTCACTGGGTCTGAAATATGAGCTCTGGTGCCCCAATACCCAGCTTCATTGCATTTCCTTGTTTTCCCAGGTATAGGGATGACAATTTGACTGTGTTTGTCACTGAGTGACAAATGAATTTGGAGTGTGTTTTGTCTTCCCCCTTCTCTCTCCTTCTCCTCCGCTCTCCCTTGTCTTCCCATCCCCTCCTCCCTTCCCTTCCTTTCCTAGTCCTCTCCCCTGCTTCTTTTGTCCCTTCCCCCCTTCTCTCCCTCTCTTCTTTCCCACTCCCCTCTTCTGTTCCCTTCTCTCCGCCTCTCCAGCTTTATTCTTTTTCTTTTCTTGCAGCACAGGGAATCAAACCCAGGGTCTTGGGCATGCTAGGCCTACCCAAATGGAGTTTTATTTCTGATATTATATTTGGAAAAAATGACTGTGGTTTTCAAATATTGTTAATCCCCTAAACTTCTCATCCCTCCAACACAATAATCCTAAAGCCTATGGACTTTCACAGCCAATTAAACCAGTTGTAGTTAAGTATTTGAGTTTGATCCTCTCCATCATGAGATTTAGGATGACCTCAGATGTGGGCCATGCAGTTAATCTGACAAAGGCACGGGCCATACCAACCTGGAGTGGACTTCCAAAAGCTAGATGTCTGGCTTGACATTATAAATAGATTATAACTGTAATTGCGGCTTGGTTTTCATCGGATGATGACATGCAATTCAGCTATACAGAAAAAAATGTGTATCCATAATTTTTGGTCATTTTCTGTGGCTGAGAATAGCCTCTGTTTTTTTTTCTCCCCAACAATGAATACTTTTTTAGATGGTATTTAAGGTGATCATATTAATTGGTATGGGGGCATCTATGTACTTATGAAATCTAGTCCTAGATCATTAGGACAACATCCTCTGTTCACCATATCTTACCAACTTTAGTGGCAAGAACATCAAAGTCTCTGGGATATGTTTAGGATGTTGGAGGTTACACAGTAGAAGCCATAAGTTTAATATGGGCATTGTCTCTTCAGAAGAGCCTGTCTATCACATGTGAAGATTTCTAAATCTCCCATGCCTTTGCCACATCATGGCGATGAATCCTAATGTTGGTACTCTCAAGTTATTTCTAAGATTTCAACATAGTTCTGCTGACAGTAAGAAACACAAATATTTCCTGTTCTTTAATGTATACACCACAGCAAAAAATGCAGGCAAAGGTAGGTCCCGGGACTCAAAGCCTATAATCCTAGCTCTTCAGGAGCCTGAGATCTGAGGATTGCAGTTTGAAGACATTTGGGGCAGGAAAGTCAATGAGATTCTTATCTCCAATAAACTACTCAGAAAAATCTGGAAATGGCACTGTGGCTCATGGGGTAGAATGTCAGCCTTGAGCAAAAGTTGCTTGGGACAGTGCCCAGAGTTCAAGTCCCAGGACCAACAAAACCAAAAATCCCATGCAAGAGTAAGCATTTATTGCTTCAGGAAGAATTTATTGTAATAAACACGAATGAGGAAAATATCATTGTTGAAAAAGACTAAAGAGAAATCATGTCAATCTGTTTGTAGAAAATGGGGTCATTTGATGTTTAAATCTGACTTTGCCTTTGTTCAATGTTTTTATTGCATACAAGATTGCTAGTCTGATCCATTTGGAACTGATTTTGGTATAGGGTGATATATAAGGATCTAGTATTCATTTGTTGCATGTGTTGAACCAGTTTTGCCAGCACCATTTGTTAAAGAGGTTATCTTTCTTCTAGACTAATTTTTAGCTCCTTTATCAAAGATAAAGTAGGCATAGATCTGTGGGTTCATTTCTGGATCTTCAATTCAGTTCCATTGGTCTTCAGGCCTGTTCCAGTGCCAACACCAAGCTGTTTTTATTACTATGGCTTTATAAGAGAGCTTGAAGTTGGGTATTGTAATTCCTCCAGCACTGTTCTTTCTGATTAGGATTGTTCTTGCTATTCTGGGTCTTTTAATGTTCCATATGAATTTCTGGATTGCTTCCTCTCTTTCATTAAAAAATGGTGTTGGGGTATTAATGGGTATTGCATTGAATTTGTCAATAGCCTTTGGCAATATTGCCATTTTGACTATATTATTTCTCCCAATCATGGAGCATGGGAGTTTTTTCCATTTCCTTAGTTCTGCCTTAATTTTGTTTTTCTTGCTTTTAAATTCTCCTCATAGAGGTCTTTCACTTCTTTGATTAAGGTTATTTCTAGGTATTTTAAGTTTTTTGAGGATATTGCAAAGGGAGTTGCTTTCCTGATTTCAGTGTCGGTCTTCGGGTCATTAGCATATAAAAGGCTGTTGATTTTTGAGTGTTTATTTTATATCCTGCAACTTTGCCAAAGTTTTGGATCAGCTCTAGTAGCTAGGGAGTAGAGTCTATGGGGTTCTTTAGGTATAGGCTCATGTAAATTTCAAAAAGAAAATGTTTCACTTCATCTTTTCCTATTTGGATCCCCTTTATGTTCCTTCTTGCCTAATTGCTCTGGCTAGGAATTCTAGTATTCTGTTGAAGAGGAGGGGGAGAGAGCAGACATACCTGTCTTGCTCCTGATTTCAAAGTGAATGGCTTTAGCTTTTCACCGTTTAGAATTATGCTTGCAGTTGGTTTGTCCTAAACTTCCTTTATTTTATTCAGGAATGTTCCCAGGAATCCCAGTTTTTCCAGGGCTATTATCATAAATGGGTGCTGGATTTTATCGAACGCCTTTTCCGCATCCAGAGATATAACCATGTGGTTCTTTGCCTTGCTCTGGTTGATGTGGTGGATTACAATAATTGCCTTGCGTATATTAAACCAACTTTGCATCCCTGGGATGAATCCAGTTTGGTCATGGTGTATGATTTTTTTGATGACTGTTGAATTCGATTGGCCAGAATTTTGTTGAGAATTTTTGTGTCTATGTTCATCAGGGAAATCGGTCTACAGTTCTCTTTCCGTGATGAGTCCCTGCCTGGTTTCGGGATGAGGGTTATGCTGGCGTCATAGAATATGTTTGGTAATGAACTTTCTCTTTCAATTTCATGGAAGAGTTTGAGAAATATTGGTGTGAGTTCTGTTTTGAAGGCCTTGTAGAATTCTGCTGTGAATCCATCTGGACCTAGACTTTTTTCGGATGGGAGACCACTTATTGCTGTTTCTATTTCAATGCTGGATATGAGTCTGTTTAGAAGCTTTAAATATTCATGATTGAGTTTGGGGATATCAATTTTTTCTAGAAAACCATCCATTTCTTCCAGGTTCTTGAATTTGTTGGCGTAAAGGTTTGCAAAATAGTCCCTTATTGTGTTCTGAATTTTGGATGTTTCTGTGGTGATGTTACCTGTTTCATCTCTGAACTTGTTTATTTGGGTGTTCTGCCTTCGTTTTTTGGTCAGGTTTGCTAGGGGTTTGTCTATCATGTTAATTTTTTTCAACGAAGCAACTTTTTGTTTTGTTGATTGTTTCAATTTTTTGTCTCTAGTTTATTTAACTCTGATTTGGTTTTAATTATTTCCTTCCATCTATTGACTTTGGGTTTGGCTTGTTGTTCTCTTTTGAGAAGATTAAGGTGCTTCCTTAAGTTGTTGACTTGCTGTTTATCCACATTGTTGGTGTAGTATGCACTCAGAGATATGAATTTTCGTCTGAGTACAGGCTTTTCTGTGTACCAAAGGAGCTGCTACTTTGTGTACTCATCTTTGTTGAATTCCGTAAACATTTGAATGTCTGTTCTAATTTCTTTAATGACCCACAGATGGTTCAGCAGTATGTTGCTTAGTCTTCATGGTTTGTAGGATTTTGTGTGGTGGCTATTTGAGTTCAGCTCTAAGTTTATTCCTTTGTGGTCTGAGAGAATGCAGGGAATGATTTTGATACTTCGCAATTTGTGCAGATTTTCTTTGTGCCCTAAGATGTGATCTATTTTGGAATATGTTCCATGTGCTGCCAAAATGAATGTCTATTCTGGTATTGCTTGATGAATTATTCTGTAGATGTTGGTTATGTCTATTTGGTCTATGCACTTCTTTAGTCTGGTGGTTTCTTTGTTCCGTTTTTGGCACGTTGATCTGTCCAGAGGTGACCATGGAGTATTAAAGTCTCCAATTTTCAATGTATTTGGGTCTATGAGTGTTTTTAGAGTTAGTAGTGTTTGTTTGATGAAGTTGGGTGCTCCTGTATTTGATGTGTGCATATTTAGGATGGTTAAATACTCCTGTAGGAGTGAACCCTTTATTAGTATGTAGTAACCTTCTTTGTCTCTTCTTACCATTTTTAATTTGTAGTCAATTTTATCTGATCCTAGAATTGCAACTCTAGCCTTCTTTTGGGGGGCATTTATTGGTAGATTTTATTCCATCCTTTCACTTTTAGATGTTTGCTTTTGCTGGATAGATGTTTCTCTTGGAGGCAACAGAAAAATGGATTTTGATTTTTGATTCAACTAATGAGCCTGCGGCTATGAATGAGAGTTTAGCTGTGTACAGTATTCTTGGTTGATAGTTTTTCTTATTTAGGGTTCGGTATACTTCATGCAGCCTCTCCTTGCTTTCAAGGTTTCTGCTGAGAAGTCTGGGGTAATTCTGATTGGTTTTCCTTTATATATGATTATTTTCTTCCCCATAGCAGTTTTAAAGATTCTTTCCTTGGACTCTATTATCCTGTTTTATTGACAATGTGTCGGTGGGATGTCCTCCTCTGGTCTGGTCGGTTTGGGGTTGTAAATGTTTCTTGTATCTGTATCAGCCTATCCTCCGGGATATTTGGGAAGTTCTCGGCTATATTCTGTTAAATAGTTTGCCCATTCCCCTAATTTTTCTCCAGGTTTTCCTCAATACCTATTAGCCTTAAATTGGGCTTCCTGATTGGGTCTTGGGGCTCCTGGAGTAATCTGTTTTGTCGATTGGTTTGATTTGGTATTGTTTTTTTTGACATTTCTTCATAGAGTCTAGGAAATCTATAGCTCCTGACATTCGATCCTCTGCTTCTTCTAGTTGGGAGTGTAGACTAGCTACTTGATTTCATATCTCTTTTCCTTTTGACTGGTCTTTCCTGATGATTTCCATGTCCTTGCTATAAGTATCTCTTACATCCTGCATGGAATTCTTTTCTTCATTAATTTGGTTTTGAGTGCTGTCTCTCAAATCTTTTAGCTGGGTAAATATCTTTTCATTTGCCTCTTCAAGTTCATCTATCTTTCTCTATGTTTAGGCCATGAAATCGTCTATTACTTTATGGATTGATTGATGTCTATGGATTGATAGATTCTGTCTTTCATTGACTGCTCTGCTTCCTGCTTGTTTTGAGTGGGAAATTGGACTCCATTGTTTGCCATCTTGAGTTTCTTCTGCCCTTTCGGAACGGGAATGCCAATCTACAAGCACCTTTGAGCACCATTTTAGACACAAAGTAGACCTTACCAAGCAATGTCATGTAAATCTTAGAAGTTCACAATTATATACAGATACCTTGTATAACTGTATATAGAATTAGATTTGCTGTTCCTAAAGAATACATTTTCACCATAACAACCAATCCTGAGCCATGTATACAGAAGTTAATTATTTACTGTTACAATCCTATGAACAATTTTTGTTCTTATACACTTTTTGAACTGGCTGGATTTCTCTATGAACCACTTTGATTCACTTGGGTTGAACAGGCATACCCTCTATCCAATAACTGGGTGTCAATGGAGTCTGGAGTTCCTGGAGTTAAATCTGGAGGGTAGGTTAGAGGTAGTGAAGAGAATCGAGTAAAATGTAATTGGGGAGGGATGATTTTGGTTAAGTTTCAGTGGCATGGAAATGTGAAGAGTAGAAACGGTAGAAAGAACAAGGTTAAAATGATAGATCATGGAGAGTTAGCGGAAAAGTGTGAAGGTGTTAGTCACAAGAAACGAATTAAAAAGAAAGAGTATGTGAATTGAGAATAAATAAAAAATACTGGAAGACAAATGCACAAAACACAGAAAAATTAAAAATCCCCCCCAGAAAAAGAAAATTAAAAAAATGATAAAACAAACAAAAATGGAAAACAAAACATCAACGACATCTCTGAGATGAAAAATAGAAAAAAAAGTTTTAAAAAAAGTTTAAAACAATGGAGTCTTCCTTGTTTGTGTGGGCTTTCTCCACTCTCTGGTTTCCTTGCATTGGTCTGTAGTCTATTTTGATGCTTGTGTAATTTGACCTGCTTTCAATTTTCAGGGGGTGGATAAGCTCTGACCCTCCTCCCCAGTCAGTGAAATCCTGCGGCTCTGTGGTTCGCACAGCTTGCACATAGGACTTGGGTGTCCTCTGTAAATGGGGGACGTGAACAGTCTTGGGAGCCCTGGCTCCTCCCATCTGCTGTGAGACTGGTGCTTTTATCGCCTGGCTTTGAAGAGCCTGTGTACTCAGCAGGGCGGGTTGGCTGTGGACCGGTTTACCTGTCTGAAAGCCGCTTGCCTTTGGGTGGTTCCTCCCTCATGGGCATGACAGCCTCCTGAACAGAGCTGGCTATAGAATTCAGCTCCATTTTGGGCTAGGAATTAGGCTTCCTCTGTGTTGGGGCCATTTATCTGGCTCGAGAACTGTTGTTCTCCCATCTGGTTGTTCCTTGCTGCTAGTACCTGCTCTCCACTTTGCGTTTTAATTTAGAAATTCAGGGGGGCAGGGCAGGCACCTCTAGCTGAGTTCACCTGAGTGTGTGATCTGTCTCCCGGATGAGCTTCCTGCCTGAGCAGGGGTTGTGTTGCTGGGTGGAGCGGGCTCTCATTGGTCGGTCCCTCTTGCCCTTTTCAAAGCTGGCCCCTTTGTCCTGGCTTTCCCCAGGCCGGGTTTAATTCCAGTCTGGTTGGACCCTATGCCAGTGTCAGAGATGGCGCTGTGCTCTGGCAGTGGGGGAAGGCTACCTCCCAAAAGCTTCTCTGTGGGCACGAGTGAGCATATCTTTTGTGGAGTACTCATGTTTCTCTGCATTTTTGGCCTGTCCATGCTCAGCCTGTGATCCACGTCTGTCTGCCACCATCTGGAGGATTTCTTCTTGGTCACCTCTGTGTGCTTTAGGTGCACGAACTGTGGGACACTGTGCCAGCACCAGGACTGGCTTGGTAGAGGGATGGGGCCCAGAACTCAAATCTGTGTTTTCAGGCCAGCAAAGTTGATTTTTCCTTCCTGGACAGAATCCCTGTACTGTTATAACTTACTTGGGCTGTCTTTCTAGGAGTAAAAGTTTCTGGAGTTGTTAAACTGGGGTGTTGGAGAGAGCTGAGCTAGGGCTCTGCTGCTCCTCCACTCAGGGAAAATATTTTTAAATTGCTGTGTGCTGGTGATTAATGCCTAGCTATTTAGAAGACTCAAAGTGCGGATTGCAGTTGGAAGCTATCCTGGGGAGGAAATTCACTGCGATTCTGGTCTGCATATGACCACCAAAAGAAAACAAAACCCAAAACAAAAAAAAAAAAAAACAGCAGAAAGTGCAGCTGTGGTAGGGTGCTAGCCTTCAGCTCTAAAAATCAGGATCAGTGGCCAGACCAGAACTGGGACCAGTAACCCAGAGACCTAGTGAAATGTTCATTGTGACTAAGCCTGCCTTATTATTTAGTGGTAGAAATGGGCTGTTAAGGTCTTGGGAAGAACTAACTGGGTATCAAACTAATTAAAGTCTCCAAAAATAACTAAAAGTGTATTAAAATGTAGTTTATAATCAGTTGTGCCCAATATTAATGGATTTAACCCTATATTGTGATGGGTATTTGAGTTCATAATTTCCAGTTGGTTTACTCTTTGCAGCTTCTAAAGTAGCAGCCCCCTCTTTTTTGTTTGAGAAATTAGTATTTGATTTTCTTTTTCTTATGTAATTTGGAAATTCTCTGCTGAGAATTATGTTACCATGTAGAAAGCTGTTGACACACCAATTAGGTGGTTTTCCTGAAGCTAAATGATGCCTGTCAGTTTTTAGGTCAACTGTAAGATTTTGATCCTCTCTGCAGATGAGCTTTACCTGGCCATTATTTTTAAGGACTCTCTCCAGCGCTCATAAAGATGGGTTCAGGTACTGCTGCCATGTTTATTAGTAAATACTTCGGGTGTTGGCTAAGCTCTCCTAGGGCTGCAAAAATCAGTTGGGTCTATAAGAAACAGTGGTGTCAAGACTCTGGCTAATTCCTCCCTTTAGGTGGTTGTCCATGTGCCCTGTTGTATGTGTAACAACATCCTGTGCTTTGACCTAGGAGCCGGTTGTATCCATAATTCTACAAACAAACATGTTTCCAGATGCTTTCAAATAATGTCCCAAATGAGAACTGTTTTTTGAAGCGTACCCTGTGAGTAAAGATGATGGGTATCAGTGTGGGTTTCTTTAGGAGTAAAGGAAGCAGAGGGTGATTATGACAAACAGGATCTGGGTCTCCCTTTAGTTGGAGGCATTCACTGTGGTATTGTGGTGGTGGATGCAACAGTAGAAGACAAATTCTCTTCCCTCCACCTTGTGATTGCTTCTACTGCCATATGACAGGGTTGGGCTCAAGATCCACCTGTTAGTGTTCCTACACAGTACGTGTGCATGGCCATGAACACATTGGAGTCACAAGGCTGCACAATCCCCATGTCTTTCTGCAGAGAAGTCCAGTGTTGCATAGTGGGCTGGGTGAAAGTTGTCAGTGTACACTGAGATATATCATGTGTACTCATGGAGGCACAATATCTTGCTGTGGAAGTGAACCCTGGGTTAATGAGCAGGAAGGTCCCCCTGGACAGTTCACAGAGGCTGCTGTGTCGGGTTTACTATTTGTAGAGATCACCTGGGTTCCTGCTTCTATTCCACACAGCTTTAAGCTATCTATAGGGTATTTCAAAATAAATATGACTCTGTGTGTGTGTGTGTGCGTGTGTGTGTGTACGTGTGTGTATGAGATAGAGAGAGTATCCATATACATATGTGCACTAATACTTGAGCTCAGGGCATCTTTCTTTAATTTATGTTTATTTTCAAGTTGGTGTACAGAGGGGTTACATTTTCATACCTAAATTAATGAGTACATTTCTCATCAAACTTACTACCTCATCCCTCATTTTTCTTCCAGATTTTCCCTCCCTCCATTTTTACAGTTAGTATACAACATATCTTGTAGTTATTACTTTTGCATTCGTTCTCGTTTTACCATTTGCCTCAATATTTTGATGTTCCCCATCCCTTCCCTAATTCACACACACACACACACACACACACACACACACACACACATATATATATACATCCAGGGTATCAAAATCAAAAACAGTGACAACAAGGCCAAACCATAGGGAAGATAAGGCAATTGAAAAAGGAACGATTTCATATAGCACGTTAAAAATAACAACAATGATAACACATTTGTTTCCATATCTTAGAGTTTGTTTCACTTCACATCATTTTATGTGATCATAGGTACATAACTACTGAGATATGGTGTTTCATAATGGCTTTCAAGGCCCACTGGCACTCTGCTAACATGGGCACATAGCCTGCCTTCCAGTCCGGCCCCGCCTATTGTGCCACCTGTGCTGCCCTCGAAAGTTCTCAGTGTTGTGTGTGTAGTCAGAGGCTACCTACAATTTTTTCACATTGCATTCTTGAATTCCTCCAATGAGATTTTGCTTAAATAGTCATGCAGTGTAGGGTTTATTGAAATATATAGTCTTCAGTCTTTGGACACATTTGATGAAGTTCATTTTTTTGTTAGGTTAAACACTTGTTTTCAGGTAGTATCCATCATTTGATTCTGGACATCATCACCATCCGCTGTCATTAAAAAGCTGAAATACCTCTTTTTTATGACAGTTCTTCAGATGTGTGAAATCGCCGATTGCATTTCACACTATTTCAGAATAAATGTTTTTATTTTTAGGATTAATTCCCTTAGATTATTAGGCAGTTTGAATTTGTTTTTTCTTAGAGTGCTTGCTTGCAATACCAGATCTGAATAAAGCTGCAGTTTGTTCAGAGAAGAAAACTTCAGTTCTGTATATCATACTGTCTGCTAAGGAACCTCCAATCGCAGTCATATTCTTTCTGGAGTTGTACTTCTGTCCACAGACATAGAGCTTCATGCTTATTTAAACTTCTAATTATTTTCATATATGCCACTAAGTCCTGCCTTGTCTACTCATTATTGTACAAGTTTTAAAGGGAAGGAGCACACTGAAACATTTTCTATAATTTAATTGGAGAGAAGAGTCTCATAGACTCCTCTGCCTGGGCTGGCTTCCAACTGTGAACTGTGATCTCAACCTCCTTAGTAGCTACGATTATTGGCATGAGCCACTGGTGCCAGGCAACTTCTCACATTGTTTTTCCCACCAAATGTCCATCCAGTTTGTACAAAATCCAACTTTGGCTTTGACAGGATTGATTGCAATCATGATCATTTCAGTGATATTCAACTCTGGGCTTCATCTTCTGCTTTTGTTGCTCTCAATCTGTTTATGAGGGACTTTAGAAGTGTCTTCTTAGCCACGATGCTTGCATGAAGCATCTTTTCTGAATAGCCATACTTTTAACTATGGTCCTCCAGAGAATGCTCCCTTTTCATGTTAGCAAATGGTACAAGGAAGAAGGTTTTCAACGTTCAATAAATTCCATGCGCATGGAATCAAACAGATGTAAGCACGTTTACTAACCGGAAAATTTGTGAATGGTGAGTCACAATTCACAACAGCAGTGTACCATTTAGCAAACTCAAGAGGTTTAGAAAATTAAAATGTATTCTTTTGGAGCAGAATATACGTATATATCAGTTCATCAGAATAATATTTTTCCTCTTAAATAATATGGTTAAGAGCAAGTAGTTCTAAGGACTGATGTTTATTTATCATGGAAATAAGGAGGAGACATAATATACAAGTTTGCAGAAAGTTAGTTGACATTGTCTAGGGTTGGTAAAGTGAAATTAACTTGAAGCGTGCTTGCCTAGCAAGCATGAAGCCCTGGGTTCAATGCCCCAGAACCACAGAAACAGAGAAGGACAGAAGTGGCGCTATGGCTCAAGCGGCAGATTGATAGCTTGAGCAAACATAAGCCAGGGACAGTGCTCAGGCCCTGACTCCCAAGCCCCAGGACTGACAAAACAAAGACAGACCCAATAAAAAGAACCTTCAAAATGGGAACCAGAGGCTGGACAACTCCAGCCCCTGCCCCATGAGACTTCTTCCAGGCTTCATTCAAAGACTGCCATCTAACACCAAGGGACCCTGCTGCTCGCCGTCTTCAGGAGGGGCCACATTTCTGCCTTTTACCCCTAATGTCGACGCCCTTTACCAGCAGGAAGCAGCCAGAGAGTCGTCGTCCTTTTCCATAGCTATTAAAAGGCTGGAAGATTAGGTCCCTCCTGGAGGGCTCCAAGCAGATGCCCCCCACCTCATTAAGTCTCCACACAGTTACTGGGTAACCAGCAAGCCTAGAGGCAGGTACCTTCCCCTTCCCTAAGGTCACATCCTAATCCATCTGACCCAATCCCCTGCCCTAGATTAGGCAGGGCTGGATGAGGGTCAACTGGTCTCTCCCTTTTCTCCCTTCTCTCCGGCCATGGATCATCACCACCACAGGGCAGCAGTTCGGTAATAAACTTTCCTCTCCTGCTTTAAAATAAATGTAAAAAAGGGAAACAGAGCTGTGGCTCAAGTGATATAGCATTGGCCTGAAGCTGACAAAGCTTAGGACAGTGGTCTTGTTGAGTTCAAGCATAGCACCCCCTTCCCACCCGAATGCTTCTAATTAGGAAGATACATATATATATATATATATATATATATATATATATATATATATATTTATATTTATTATTTTCTTTATTGAGAGTTAATACCTACATAAATTTGACAATATACATTTTAAACTTCCCAGTTATAAACATCATCATTCTAGCGGGGAGGGGAAAAGATGGGGAGGGGGAATGAGGGAGGTAACAGTGCAAGGGGGAGGGGGAGGGGGGAATAATGGAGGTAACAGTACAAGGGGTAGTGGGAGGGGGAGGGGGAGGGGAATGATGGAGGGAACAACAGTAGAAGTGGGAGGGGAGGGGGGAGGGCAGGGTAAGCTGAATGATGGAGGTAACAGTTCAAATGGGAGAGGTAGGGGGAATGATGGAGGGAACAAAGAGTACAATGGGGAGGGGAGGGGTATGATGTAGGTAAAATACAGTACAAGGGGGGAAGGGGAGGGGGCAGGGCAAGGTGGAAAGATGGAAGTATGAAACAGTCCAAGTGGAGAGGGGGAGGGGATGGGGGAATGATAGAGTTAACAAACAGTAGCAGAAGGGAATGGAGAGGGAGGGGAGGGGAATGATGGAGGTAACAGTACAAGGGGAGCTGGAAGAGGAGTGGGTAATGATGGACATAACAAACAGTACAAGTGGGGACAGGAGGGGGGAATGATGGAGGTAACAAACAGTACAAGGGGGGAGGGGGAGTGCGAATAATGGAAATAAGAAACAGCCCGAGGGGGAGGGGGATGATGGAGGTAACAAACAGTACAGGGGGGAGGGGCAATAATGGAGATAAGAAAAAGCACGAGGGGGGAGGGGGAAGTGGGAGGGGGAATGATGGAGGTAACAAGCAGTACAAGGGGGGAGAGGGAGTGGAAAGGGAGGAGGAGGGGGGAATGATGGAGGTAAAAAACAGTACAAGGGGGGAAGGGGAGTGGGGAGGGAGGGGGAGCGGGGAATGATGGAGGTAACAAACAGTACAAGAAAAGTACCCAATTCCTAATGTACAAAACTGGAACCTCTCTGTTCATCACTTTGACAATAAATAAGGGGAAAAAAATAATGTGACAATAACAAATGCTGGGGGTGGGGGGATATGGCCAAAGGGAACTGTTCTACAGTTAGTGGGAATGTAAATTTGTTCAACTATTCTGAAAGCAGTATAACGGTTCCTCAAGACACTGAAAATAGAAATTTCCTATGACCCAGCAATTCCAGTCCTGGGCATTTATCCAATTAACCCCAAACCACACTAAGGCTAACAGCACCACATGTTCATTGCAGCATTGTTTAGCATATCCAAGATATAGAATCACCCAGATGCCCCTCAAGAAAATTAATGGATCAATAAAATGTGGTATATGTACACAATGGAATTCTATGCTTTCATCAGAAAGAATGATATTGCTCTAATCATAAGGAAATGGAAATCGTTAGAAAAAAATAGAAAAAAATTACACTAAGAAAGCCCTACCCAAAGAAACATAAAGCGTATGTTCTCCCTTATTGGTAATAATTAATATATGTCTACGATAGACCTAGCAGATGATCACAATAGCTCAAAAGCTATATACAGATGATTACATAAGATGATGCTAAGAGAAATGGTCTCCAAAATATGGAAATAAGTGGTTTATCATTATGTTGTTAGTTTCACCCTACTGTGTGATTTTTTTCTTTTTTCTTCTGTTCATGTTCCCTATGACTTAGCCCCTGTAGTCACTGCTGATTCTGGTACCATGGTTATTTTATATATGCCTGTCTGAATTAGGGAAGGGAAGGGGAGCATAAAAATGGTGAGATAAAGTGTAAAATGCAATCCAATGCAACAGCAATATTTCCAAGAAAATATGTTGGAAATTAACTGTACAAATTGGGGTGGTATAATTGGGAAGGAGGAAAGGTAGGAAAAAAATGAGGGAGTCGTAACAAGTTGGACAAGAAATGTATTCACTATCCAATGTATGTACCTGTACCCCATATGTACTTCACCTTGACAATAATAAAAAAAAATTATATCAATCAAAGTGAGCGAGACCAAAAGAAACATATGTTGCATGGTCTCCTTCCTTTATAGTCATGAGAATGGGCCTAGGAATCTACAGGGAAACACAGTGGATAGTAAAAGACAAATCATACCACTTATACATGAAATATTATACAGGATTCTCGACATTCAAACAGTGAGACCAAAGAAGGATATTCTTAGGAGAGGATCACAAAAGCTCAATAGCTATGTGCACATGATAATACAAAAGGATGTTTATTGAAGTGAACTTCAAGAAATGGAAACAAGAGATTTTTTTATTTAACTTTTTATGATTTTTCCCCTTTTGTTGTTGTTTGTGATTTCTATGCTTTTTGCCTTGTATGTAAGTTTATCTGTTTGGGGGAGAGTAAAGGGAAGTACAGAAATGGTAGAACAAAATTTGAACAAATGGAGGAGGGAAACTCATAAGATACATTGTGTTGAAAATTAATCTGTATAACTTGGGGATGGTTTGAGGCAGGGGGGAGGGAATGGGGGAGTAAATGAAGGAAGAGGTCACTTTGTTCCAAAAGAAATGTACTCAGTACATGACGTATATAACTATAACCCCTTTGTACTTTACAAGAAAAGTAAATTAAAATAATAAAAATAAAAATTGAGAAACAGATATGAAAGAGTAATGGAGGACAAATTTCAGCAATGAATGTTATACATGGAAGTATCACAATGTATCCCCTTGACACAATTGGTATATACTAACAAAAAATTTTAGATAAAGGTTATAAAACTAGAAAATAAAATAAATGCATCTCCCATATATTTAATATTTTACTTGGTCCTTCAGAAATACCACAGGAGCTGTTATATGGATCTTTCAATAGAGCCGTCAAAGGAAAAGCCTATAAAACATTTCCCAAGCAATTAAAGGGCTCAATTCAATAAAAATTAATAGCTTGAGGCACTCAACCTTTTTTCTTGGAGGCTGCCAAAACTTTCTTATTTTAATATTCCATTTCAACATCTAGGAAATGTGAATGCTAGAGAGGATCCAATCACTGAACATTTCTAAAGTCACATAGGTGTATGCGCTAGGACTCATAGATTATAGGGCTTTAAAATTATATGGATCAAGAACTATTACTGTGCTGTAGAAGTGTGGCCTGACCTTGTATGTTGATTCAGCTTAAGCTCATTGAAATAATAGCACATATTTCAATGGTCAAAGATGAGAAATACATTCACATGCAAGTCATACAGTAACTATAATAATACAATAATAACTGGGCCAGAAAATTCATGGGCTGGACTGTGAAATCAGAAGCTGATATGTAGAAATGCTGTCTGAATTGGGTTTTCTGAAAGGACCCTAAGGTGTTTACTACTGAGTGAAATTTTCTTTTGTCCTTTTTTTTTTTTTGTCAGTCATAGGATTTGAACTCTGGGCTGGGATTCTCTCTGAGCTGTTTTGTTCAAGTCCAGTACTCTATCACTTTGAGCCACAGTGCCACTTGTGCTTTTGTGGTGGTTAATTGGACATAAGAGTCTCACAGAATTTCCTGCTCAGACTAGCTGTTGATCTGTGATCATCAGACCTCAAGCTCGTGAATAGCTAAATGTACTGGTGTGAACAACTAATGCCTGGCTGAAATTTTCTTGTGACCTATGTGTTAATAATTTCCAAGCCTTTTTATTTGTCATTGGAGACATATGAAACCTAAGTTCTCCTGGGATAGTGTTCTAATATTTACCTGTAGGCCAAATATATATTGGCTGCTAACTCTTTCAGAAGAGTCAATTAAAAAATTTCAAAACTGAATAAGTTGGTTAAGATTGCTCCTTTCCCAGTTCTGTTTTGCCCCTTTTAAGCCTTCTGTCTTTCAATCAGGCTGATTATCTTGCAACGACTGTTGCAACTTTAGACTCAAAAGAAAAGCTCTAAATTACTATGAATGGGTGATGATCAAGGATATTATACTTGAGTTCCTGTCTAATTGAATGTAATGGCACTTGAGAATACAGATGTTCTCATCCTTTTTTTTTTTTTTTTTTTTTTTTTTTTGCCAGTCCTGGGCCTTGGACTCAGGGCCTGAGCACTGTCCCTGGCTTCTTCCCGCTCAAGGCTAGCACTCTGCCACTTGAGCCACAGCGCAGCTTCTGGCCGTTTTCTGTATATGTGGTGCTGGGGAATCGAACCTAGGGCCTCGTGTATCCGAGGCAGGCACTCTTGCCACTAGGCTATATCCCCAGCCCCTGTTCTCATCCTTTTGACATCGCCAGGCATCCTTTTCGGAAGGGTGAATGGAAAGGTGCGAAAATGAAGGCCATGGGTATTGTTGGGCTCAAAGTGTCATTCCAGGAGCATGGCAGGTGTTAGTTCTATTGTGCAAGGCAAGGTTTGAATCATCCACATGGCATTTTTGTTGAGTTTTAGAGGAAATATTGGCAAAGAAGAACCATTCTAGAGGGTGGCAAGCCACGAAAACAGAAAATCTGCCTGATAAAGAAGAATTTTGGGTGAGACACCATATTGAGGAAATGTTGACAATGTTTGCTAATATATGGTAGTTCATTTCTCTTAACAAACAGAACTCTGGTCCAAGAGTGGAAGTGAGTAGGGAATAAATCTCTATTGAAAATAAGAAGTCCTCCACCACACACATAGTTGTGTCACATAATTTCCTTTTATTTGCTGGCGTCATCATCCTTGATAGAATTCAGCAGTTAGTAGTAGAGATCAGTTCTTGCCTAGACCATACTTAACTAATTTCCATCTTGAAACAACTTCTAAAGTCCAGAATGTTCCCTTCCTTAGCTTATTCTAGTCTTTTGAGATCTTGCTGACTTTTTATAATGGGATGTTTCTTGCTCAGCACGTTCAATAAAACCCGCTTGTGTAAGAAATGCACCCATCCCTCCAAAAAGACTCACACGATAAGTACAATCTTAAGTACCAATTATGTGTCAAGCCTGTGCTAGGCACACGCAAAATATTTTGTTGACAGTTGATCATCTGTGAGAACTTATAATGACATTGCGATGTTAGCAGTTGTGTGGAGAAGCAGGGTATATGGAGGAAAGAAGAGATGGATCTGTATTTTTCCCAGTGTGTTGAAGGAAATGTTGAAGGAAGGGAAAGGAAACAGTCCCATGACTACTTGCTCAAGGCGCTGTACAAAGTCTTTAGGCATTTTTTTTATTAGATTGATGGGTGGCCAACATCTACGCCCATTGTTACTGTACATCCCTTATGCATGACTGGCCTTTTAAATAAACTTTCTGGAGATCAGCTTGACATTGCAGGCTATGTGAAATGTTGCCTGGGATTGAATAAAAATGGGTATTTCTTGGAATTTTTTAATAGAATACAGGAGACAGAATCATCATTACTTTTTTGAAAAATAACTTTTGCCATAAAGACCACTTGTTTGCGAACAGAGGCAGATCTGGTCTCTGGTCAGCTTCTATTCCCTCAGGCTCCTCTGCAGATTCTGTTGTTGGCCTCATTCACGGTCTTTCTCTTGGGTGGTCAGATGTTACAAAGGGCATCACACATCTCTGTCTTGCTTTGGGCCTGGACACACTGATCTTTTTGTTACAATAGGGTTGGTCACCTCGAACTCAACCCTGTGAAAGGTCTGAGGAAATGTGGTTGGAGATGACAACCATGTGACAGATTGCTGTCAGTTCAAGGCCGGTTCCTTGTCAGGGTTGAAAGGAATGCCAGGATTATGGTCCCTGGGAAGAGCTCACAGGGGCCTTTCTCAGGGCCAAGGGCACATGGCTTATTCCATGGGGATCATTACACAATACTCAATCATTACACAATATGCAGCACTCGATTCCTAAGGCCTTGATGGTGCGGGGAGGTTGATTTTTACTTCCTCTCCTGTTTTTTGGCTATGTTTATAATTCCTAACATAGTCACTTGGAAAGAGTTGGTAGATAACTTCTCCGGGCCCCTCCCGTGATTCCATCCCTTCTCCTTCTGTGTGAAAACTCATTTTGTAATTTAAACACAAAGAGCAGTTCAATCACCTGTCACTCATGGTCTCAATTACTTGTGGTAATATTTATTTAGCTGCTCTACTGTGGTGGCACTTACTAAAAAATTCATAGAGAATATTAATCAGCTATAATATTCTGATAGTATTACCATATTACTGTACAACATTATAAAACAGATTCACAGCAGAGTGTGCTTAGAAAATTTCTAAGTACTGTATGCAAGCATTTAGGTTCTTGACCTAATTAAATATTCATTACGCTAACTTAATTCATTTAGTAATTATTTTCAGATTATATATATAATATGATTTCCCAGTAGTATTTCCAGGGGCTTATATACATATACTTAATGTAATGTTGTGGGGTTTTTTTTTGCCAGTTCTGAGGCTTGAAATCAAAGCCTTAGCACTGTCCCTGAGATGCTTTTGTTCAAGGCTAGCACTCTACTATTTGAGCCACAGCACTACTTCCAGCTTTTTCTGTTTATGTGGTGGGGAGGAATGGAACCCAGGGCTTCATGCATGCTAGGCAAGCACTCTGCTGCTAAGCCACATTGCCATTCTAACATCTTGGGTCTATTTATGAATTGTTCATTGTGCCAGTCCTGAGGCTTGAACTCAGGGCTTGGGTGCTGTCCTTGTACTTTTGTGCTCAAGACTAGTAGTCTACCATTTGAACCATAGGTCCACTTCCAGTTTTTTTGGTAGTTATTTGGAGATGAGTCTCACAAACTTTCCTGCCTGGCTGGCTTTGAGCTGTGATTCTCAGCTCATAGACTCCTGAGAAGTTAGGATTACAGGTGTGAGCCACTGGCACTTAGCAGCTATTTTTTTTTTGTTTTAAAATCTGATTGGAAAGATAATTTACAATATTTTAAGTGATGGACTGTTTTTCCTAAGTCAAGTATTTTGACATATTTTCTAGGTAAACAGTCATGTTGATGTAAAATATTACATGGAAATATGTTTATGTGTTTATTATGTGGAAGACAGCAATTTGCTTTCTATAATTGTTCATTCACTTGTGAAAAGCCTTTTCCTTCTTTAAATCAGTCTAAAGCTACAAAAATAAGTCCTGAACTATTAGAATCTTATTAAACCATGTATTGGGCACTCTCTCTTCTCTTCTCCTCTCCTCTCCTCTCTTCTCCTCTCCTCTCCTCCCCTTCCCTCCCCTCCCTTCCTGTCCCCTCTCCTCTCCTCTCCTCTCCTCTCCTCTCCTCTCCTCTCCTCTCCTCTCCTCTCTTCTCCACCCCTCCCCTCCTCTCTTCTCCCCTTCCCTCCCCTCCCCTTCCGTCCCCTCTCCTCCTCTCTCCTCTCTTCTCACACCACCTCTAGTAACAAGGTTTGAATTCAAGGCTTCATTCTGCCATGTATGCGCACTCAGCTGCTACTTTGCCACTTACACATCTAGCCCAGCATTTCACTGGTTAATTGGAGATGGAGTCTTTTGGACTTTACTGCTTGGGCTGGCTTTGAACCCTGATCCTCTGGATCTCAGCTTGCTGAGTAACCAGGTTTACAGGCATGAGCCCCAGGTGCCTGGCTAAATCATGTGTTTTAATTTTAACCTGTTTTGTTATGTTCAATGTACACAGCTTAGAAATATGTGATGACAGTAATTTGTATGCAGCAAACTACATTATTCCTACAGAATTAGAGAATTAGAGGGCACATTTTGGTCATGAGGATTTTTTAAAAAAATAGATGAGTAGAACCCTTGAAATGACAAATAAAAAAATAAGATGGCCCAATATGTATATGAGGAAGTATGATGTAAAACACAATTTAATGAGTTGTATGGTCCTAGATGCTATGAATTCTGAGGATCCAACAATGAGGTGTGAAATTTCATACAGCTCAGCTTTCTAAAAATTGCTGTTAATTGATCTTACATTAATTATCTCATTTCATTACTAGAACAACCTGAATATTAGATCGGGTAAGTGTTGAAATCATAATTTGCATATAAGAAAACATAGCTTAATGTATGAAACTGTAACCCATCTGTACATCACTTTGCCAATAAATAAGTAATTATTACAAAAAAAAGAAAAGGAAAACACATAGAGAGGCTGCTGGCTACTCCAAGTGGAGGTGATGGTGTCTTTCTAATTATAAGGCACATGGTAGCTGTGAGGATTATTCTAAAAAAAGTTTGCTGATCAAAGATGGCCTTTAGAACTTTTGATAACATTGAAAACTACTAGGTCAATCATGACTGCTCTCAACCAACTAATTATGCCTATTTAGAAGTAACAATTATTTGAGAGGATATCATCTTGACAGCATTTTCTATTTTCTGAAAAAAAAAAAGAAATGTAAGGTTAGACTCCTTTTCTCTATACTGATGATGATGTAGGAGCTCAATGTAGTTCAGTGCCAATGTGATCTTTTTAAATACGACCTATGAAGTTCTGCCTGATGCTTTGCTCATTTGAGCTAAATTTAAAAATTCAAATGCGAGGGGCTTTTAAAAAATAAGTAAGGAATATATTTCTAACAAATGTTTAATCTCTTATTGGAAAACTAGCACTTTGTTGATTCTTTGTTTTTGTTATTGTTTGTGTTGCATGAACGCAGGTGCTGTCCCTGAGTTCATTCACTCTCTTCCTCTCTCTCTCACTTACTCTCTTTCTTTTATCCTTCCTTCCTTCCTTCCTTCCTTCCTTCCTTCCTTCCTTCCTTCCTTCCTTCCTTCCTTCCTTCCTTCCTTCCTTCGTTCCTTTGCCAGTCCTGGACTCAGGTCCTGAGCAAAGTTGCCCGCAGTTTTTTTTTTTTTGCTGAAGGCTACCACACTACCACTTGAGCCATTGCTCCACTTTTTGCTTTTTTCTATGTATGTGGTGCTGAGGAACCGAACCCATGGTTTCATGTATACAAGGCAAGCACTCTACCACTAGGCCATATTCCCAGCCATTCTTCCTTTCTTTTCAAGGCTAGTCCTCTGTCACTGTGAACCACACTGCCACATCCAGGTGTTTGTTTTCCTTTTTGTTTTGTAGTTAACTGGAGATGAGACTCTTTAAGAGACATTCTTGTCCTCATTGGCATTAAACCATGATCCTCAAAGCTCAGCCTCCTGAGTAGCTAGGATGACAGACAGGCATGAGCCACCAGCACCCTGCACATTGGCACACTTCTAAAATGTAGAATTTATGCTTAAATACCTTTTCTCCACTGCCTTATGGAAGGAGCCCAAGTTGACCCCAGCCTTTTTAAAATTTTCCTAATACTTATAGCATTCAGCAATAG
This sequence comes from Perognathus longimembris pacificus, assembly GCF_023159225.1. Classification (NCBI taxonomy): domain Eukaryota; kingdom Metazoa; phylum Chordata; class Mammalia; order Rodentia; family Heteromyidae; genus Perognathus; species Perognathus longimembris. The sequence goes on from NW_025961504.1 coordinate 92,471, forward strand.
GAATTCCTGGTTTCTAGAAACTTGTTTTCTTCCTGCTTTTCTGTCTCTGTCTCTTCTTCCTGGAATCTTCCCCATTCATGTCTGCCTGTCAAATGGCTACCCAGCCTTAATGACCTACACAGACGTCAAGTTGAAATGATAAGCATTCTCTTAAATCCTCCAGGTAGATCAGAAGCTGTGCTAGTACTGGTTATATTGCTCTTCCTAATAATGCCACATTATTCACATGCAGTTTGTTTCTGAGCTGGTCTGTCTCCCTTGTGTCTTCCTCTATAGCACATTTGTATCAGAGTTCTATGGAGAGTTGGGAAACAGATCTCAATGAACTCGTGTTCCAATAGGAGGTGATTTGGTTCATTCTAGCTGATACCTCTATTGTCTATATCTATTAGATAATGGGGTTGGGTTCAAGGACTTCCAAATGTCATTCTTGCCTTCAAATTTGGCCTTGTAAAACAATTTATTTTAATAATAGGACGCGGAAGTTTACATTCTGTTATATTTTGTTAAATGGAGATACTGTAATTCTTTTTTTTTTAAATCTTGAAGTCTTTGTACAAAGGAGTTGTATTCACCATATCAGTTGAGTACAATGCATCCCCTTCCTTCATTCTCCCCATCTCTCCTAGCCTCATGACTTGCCTCAGCTTTCTTAACCTTAAAAGATATGTACAAAGTGCACCACGTGTGGGTAGAGAATGTTACAGGTTGAACAATACTGAAACATATTGCATCTGAGAATGAAGATGGCAAAACAAAACTCAGTGAAAGCTATTGAATAATAGGGGTTGAGAGGGCAGAGAATGTGAGAGTAAAAGAAGGATTAATTTAACATACTGTATCATCTTTTATAAAATCTCTTTTAAAAGGTGCTAAATTGAAGAGCTCTTTTTCTGCAAGTAGTGTTTGCAGTAAAAACGTTGTTCGAATTTTGAGATGATTTCCCCCTTTTTTTAATATTAAATTTAGTACAAATATTGTAAAAGTTAAATAATTTTCCCACAGACACTCAATGTTCGATCTTATAATGTGAAATAGAAAGGAAATCAGCATGCAGAGTAACTATGTTGTGAAGGTTTGAAAATAATTATATATATATATAAATGTACTCCCTTGAAAGACACTGGTCAAATTTCTCTTCTGCAAAGTTCATAGTATATGATGTGACAGTACTATTTAATATAATTAACTACAGAGGTTTAGTAAATGTTGCCCTCCAAAGAAAAAATCCAAGATGGTAGGTGGGATTTTCACATTACGGTGAGTACAGTGTTGAAGTAGACATAGTTGGTCTCCTGGGTGTGCTTTATCACTAAATGCAAGAGCTCCACTCACCTAATTTATTTTAGCAAGGGAAAGACTATGCTCTTGAATAGACACTTAGGTCAGAGAAAATACGTTCAAAAGAGTTAGTTTCAGCTAGGTAAAGTAGGATTTGGTACACTCGGCATTTTCTCTTCCAATTTTTTCTAGCAGCCAGCATTATTTTTAATGACCTTCATTAAATTTTTACAAATCAGCACTGCTTATCCATGTTCTTAAAGATTTTTGCACTTAAATGTTTTGGAGTAAATACCAGTAACATAAATAGTGCCATATTCATAATGTGTCTAAAATAGTATGCTGGTTATTTCCCCCCACTTAGGTAGCATTGGTGTAGCCAGTAGAAAGGACTCAGTTGGAGGATCAGAATTGTTGGAAAGTCTGGCTGCACTGTTAATGAGTAGTTTAGGATTGGAAGGTCTTTAAGTGCTTCCAGCCTAAGTTACCTACTCCATCAAAAATAGAAAGAGAAGCGCCTCTTGATGATTAGCAATACTGCATGGAGCTCTCTAGAACTAATACAGCATCTAAGGAATTAAGTCTATAATCACTGCCATAGAATGACGCTAGTTAAGAGGTATGTTATTATGGTCTTCAGAGTCAAAGTTTTAATGAAAGAATTGTATGCTACAGGTTTTCCAGTGCCCAGCCCATGTTAGTCTTAATAAATACTAAAGAACTGAGTTAGTAAAATGGTGTGCAAAGAATGTTTACTTGAGCGTCTCATTGGTGCCATATGGTATAAATATGAGTAGGATAACTGCAAAGAAGCTTCAGAGTGGAGAAGTATCCAAATATCCTCAAATTCTCGAGCTGTCCAGAAAAAGAACTTGGCTCCATTCTCCAGAAAGTTCCAACAGAGGAACTTGCCTCCCAAGGCTTCGGCTGAGGATAGACATGGTTTCAGGGGAAGGTGGTCACTTCCAGGAAGGTCCCACTCTGGTGGAAAATGGTCTCCTTGTAAGGGCAGGAGTCCTGTGGGGCCTCATTCGTTGTGGAACCTTACTAAAACCTGGCTGGCCTCGCCTGAGCAGGGAAAACACGCCATGTTTAGCATTTACTCAACTTTGCTCATTCATACTAGGGTATCATGATGGACCCTGAGTCTTTTTCTGTTTCATTAATTATTGAATTAGGTTTGCATGTATCTTTACATGTTTCATTTTAGAGTATGTTGTGCCTGTTGGGTGCTTGAATTCAGGGCCTGGGAGTGGTCTGAATTTTTACTTTTTTAAAATCAAGATTAGTGCTCTACCACATGAGCCACAGCTCTACTCAGAGGCTTTTTTTTTTGACTGGTTACTTGGTGATAACAGGCTCACAGTCTTACTGGTAGGGCTGGCTTCAAACAGCAACCCTCAGCTCAGCCTCCTCAGTAGCTGGAGTGTAAGCATGAGCCAATGGTGCCTAGCATATTTTGTTAGTTTTTGAGAAATAGCTCATACAGGTTAATTGAAAAGCAGTAAAAAATTATTTTTCTTATTCTTTAATGAAACAGCTTACTTAACAAGAAGAAATTCCAGAACAGGTATCTTGTGTGTTATGGAGAGGTGGTCTATGTCCATGCATAACAGTGGCTTGTTTTGCTCGCTTTGCATTCTTGGATACTAGACATTGCTTTCCACCTCAACAGCCATACTTTACGGTATGAAATATATATATATATATATTTATATATATTTATATATATATATATATGTATGTGTTACTACATACGTAGGAATCATGAGGATGTGGGCATACATTCTTTTTCTAGCAGAGTTATTTTGTATAATGAAGTATTTTCTCTGCAGAGAAATCAAAGGAAAACGGTAAATGCTAAAATTATTGCAGATGTTCTTTAGTCACCCAAATCTCTTGATGCTGATGCTATTTCCTCTGCATTGTTGCGTGTTCTCCTTGTAATATGTTACAGATAGAAAAGCTTATTTTTCCTGGAAAAAAAATGCTCCGAAGTGAATTTTCAATCAGTGTGACAACTTAATTGCAGTCCAAATTTTATGGTGAAATAATTTCAACATTTGAAAGTTTTAGATTTTTCCCCGAAATAATTTCTTGTTCCATGTACAGTTTTTCCATTACTAATGAAGTGATCTTGATGAATTTGTGTCAGAAATAAGGAAAGTCGCAATGGGCTAGATCCAAACAGCAGATGAACAGTAAGAACAGGACTCCAGTTCTCTTAGGCTGGCTCATCCAATGCTATCTGTAAGGCAGATACAGGAAGTTATGCTGACTCAAGAAAAAGAGCAAAGAATTAAACATTTTCTTATGCTGAAAATTACAATGGGATTTTATTTAGTTTGGTCAAGAACACTGTGAACATTTTTTTTTGAGCTTTTCTCTAGTTTCCTTACTTTTGTGGTGGTCTTCAGATTACTAGATCTTTACAAATCCACATGAATAAAGAACATTTACTGTTCTGAATTGAAATAGGTTGTTTGTTTGTTAGCTACGACTTACCTTTAAGGTCGCTAGAGGATTTATTTTGACTTGTATTTTAGACTTCATTTTTAATGAGTAGAAATTATACTGGAAGGCAGGGTCTGGCTGTGTTGCCTTGGCTGGTATTAAGGCAAAGTGCTCAATCAATTCTTCTGTCTCAGAGTCTGGAGTCACTGGGTCTGAAATGTGAGCCCCGGTGCCCCAATACCCAGCTTCATTGCATTTCCTTATTTTCCCAGGTATAGGGATGAGAATTTGATTGTGTTTGTCACTGAGTGACAAAAGAATTGGGAGTGTGTTTCATCTTCCCCCTCTTCTCTCTCCTTCTCTTCACCTCTCCTTTGTCTTCCCATCCCCTTCTCCCTTCCTTCCTTTCCTATTCCTCTCCCCTCCTTCTCTTGTCCCTTCCCCTTTCTCTCCCTCTCTTTCCCCTTGCCCCTCTTCTGTTCCCTTCTCTCCCCCTCTCCAGCTTTCTTCTTTTTCTTTTCTTTTCTTTTTTTTTTTTGGCCTGTCCTAGGCCATGAACTCAGGGCCTGAGCACTGTCCCTGGCTTCTTCCTGCTCAAGGCTAGCACTCTGCCACTTGAGCCACAGCGCCACTTCTGGCCATTTTCTGTATATGTGGTGCTGAGGAATGGAACCCAGGGCCTATGTACACGAGGCAAGCACTCTTGCCACTAGGCCATATCCCCAGCCCTCTTATTGTTTTCTTGCAGCACTGGGAATCAAACCCAGGGTCTTGAGCATGCTAGGCCAACCCAAATGGAGTTTTTCTGATATTGTATTTGGAAAAAATGACTGTGTTTTTCAAATATTGTTAATCCCCTAAAATTCTCATCCCCCAAACACAATAATCCCAAACCCTATGGAAGTTCACAGCCAATTAAACTAGTTGTAGTTGAGTATTTGAGTTTGTTCTTCTCCATCATGAGATTTAGGATGACCTCATATGTGGGCCATGCAGTTAATCTGACAAAGGCACGGGCCATACCAGCCTGGAGAGGACTTCCAGAAGCAGGTTGTCCAGAGTCTGGCTTGACATTATAACTAGATTATAACTGTAATTTTGGGTTGGTTTTCATCAGACGATGACATGCAATTCAGCTATACAGAAAGAAATGTGTATCCACAATTTTTGGTCATGTTCTGTGGCTGAGAATAGCCTGTGGTTTTTTTCTCCTCAACAATGAATACTGTTTCAGATGGTAGTTAAGATGATCATATTAATTAGTATGAGGGCATCTATGTAGTTATGAAATCTAGTCCTAGGTCATTAGGACAACATCCTCTGTTCACCATATCTTACAAACTTTAGTACCAAGAACATAAAAGTCTCTGGGATATTTTTAGGATGTTGGAGGTTACACATTAGAAGCCATAAGTTTAATAGGGGCATTGTCTCTTCAGAAGAGTCTGTCTATCACATGTGAAGATTTCTAAACCTCCCATGCCTTTGCCACATCATGGCGATGAATCCTAATGTTGGTATTCTCAAGTTATTGCTAAGTTTTCAACATAGTTCCACTGATAGTAAGAAACATTAGAACTTCCTGTTCTTTAATGTATACACCACAGCAAAGAAACATAGGCAAAGGTAGGACCCAGGAATCAATGCCTGTAACCCTAGCTTCTCAGGAGGGTGAGATCTGAGGATTGCAGTTTGAAGCTACTTGGGGCAAGAAAGCTTATGAGACTCTTATCTCCAATAAATTACTCAGAAAAATCTGGAAATGGCACTGTGGCTCATGTGGTAGAATGCCAGCCTTGAGCAAAAGTTGCTTGGGACAGTGCCCAGAGTTCAAGTCCCAGGACAAACAAAAACAAAAATCTCATGCAAGTGTAAGAATTTATTGATTTGGTATGAATTTATTGTAATAAACACGTATAAAGACAATATCATTGTTGAAAAAGACTAAAGAGAAATCAGTGTCAATGTGTTTGAAGAAAATGGGGTCATTTGATGTTTAAATCTGCCTTTGGCCTTTTTTATTGCATACAAGTTGTCTAGTCTGACATGTTAGCTTGTGTTGAATGCTCTGCTCCGGTTCTCTAATGGTACCAAATAGGGTAATAGATTAGAACTAGGAGAGATGAGCAGCTACAGCTCATATTTGCCTTGAAATCTTGAGCATTTTCTGATTAAATCCTGGGATGATCAGTGAGTCAACTTTGCTCAGCATACTAAACCATGATTTTCCCCCCATCTTGGTGACATGGTTGAAATTGTAAATATCAAGTGTGTTTGAACAAGAGCATGATCCGTAGACCTGGATCTGAACCTACTTCACATATGCCTTATTACAAGAAGACATTATAAATCGCCTAACTAGAAATTAGAAATCTACCTTTTAGCAAGTCTATTTTGAAGTTGGAAAATACTCGTTTTCCTCTGCAAAAGAATGGTCTCTGTAGCATCCAGTGAAATGGATTATCTAATATCAGAGATACGAACCTCAGACTCACAGAAGCCAGAAGGCATTAGTCGACCTTGTGCTGGGCTTAATGGGATAGCTTTTTAGAAGAATTTGGCCAACAGCACACAAGTCTAGCTGGGCATTATAAATCTAGAATGGCTCAGGATGAATTTAACCTCACTCCCCGACACATCTTCTTCTCCTGTGTCTCCCAGTGAATGGTGTCATTGTCCAAACCAGACTGAAGTTGCCTCTTTAAATTTTAATTTTGGAAAAAATGGGATTAAGTGGTGAAAGGTGCCAGAGAAAATGATGAATAATGGCAATAGGTAGTAACTACTGGCCTGTGTACATGTTAAATAATTGTTTATGTGAATGTAAGCACTTAGAATTACAAATGAATATCTTTCATAGTTGATTTCATTTCTGTGGCAATCTTAACTCCAGTCCTAAGGCACACAAAAATATGAGTGAGACTGAACTGTTATTGATTACTGATGTGACTCTTCTGGTGTCAGTCAACAAGTGGTGAGATTCTTCTTTTGTCAAACTATTGCTGAGACTGAGCCATTGTCAAGTGTTGGTGACACATTACTGGTACCATTCCTGCGGAGTCAGAACCAGAGCAATGTCTTCTGTAATTGAAATGAATCGACTTTGCCTTGGAGCTTTACTATACTAAATCAAACTAGAGATGGATGAACAGGAAATACTCTTCTGTCTCAGTGACAGAAATTGTCTGTCTACAGACATTTCTCTTGGTCACTATGGCAACTACCCCTCCCCACACTTTGCTAGCCATTAAGATGTATCAAGACAGAGATGACCGTTTGCAGCATCAGGTATTTGAACTAAAAAGAGATTTGCTAGAAAGTTGGAAAGTTATTTCTTGGAGGAAAAGTGAGATCCTTAAAAACCTTAATTGACTTTTTTTCTTACTTGAAAAGTAGTTTGTTTCTTTCTTCAGTGACGGTGAAGCTGTGTGCATAGGACAATCCATGCCCTTCATGCGCCTGTGTTTAGGAATCTGCTCCCTGGCAGTGCCCTGGCAGGGCAGAGTTACATAGACAAGCAAAATCTCAGTTCCTGCCACCTGGGGCAGGCAATCATAGTCAGGGAAATGAAACCTAAGGAGCAGATGGATTTCAAAGTGATTTGTAGACTTAAAAGTGATAGGAAAATATAGTAGTTTAAAAGTTTCCCAAAGCAATCAGGGCTGGGAATGTGGCTTAGTGGTATAGTGCTTGCCTAGCATGCACGAAGCCCTGGGTTCGATTCTTCAGTACCACATAAACAGAAAAAGCCAGAAGTGATGCTGTGGCTCAACTGTTGGCATGCTAGCCTTCTGCAAAAGAAGCTCAGTGACAGTGCCCAGGTCCCTGAGTTCAAGCCCCAGGACTGGCAAAAAAAATTACAAGCAATAAATTAATAAGCATTACACAAAAAGTAAAAATATTCCAAATTGGTAGGCCATTGCTCTCAGAAAGAGTTCAGCGACAACGCTTCTGAAAGGGTAGTGATTGGATTTAGAATGACTATATTTAGGAATCAGTCATTTAAGTATGACAGGCTCTTCAGAGTAGATAGTCAGAATACATGGAGAGCCTTTTAGAGGCAGAACTTGGGCAGTTTGTTGGGATCATGGCAAAGTGGCTAAAAGCATAACGTGGAGGCTAAATGTTACGTGGTACCAATACACTGTTCATGGTCCTATTTGTTGTTGTTGGGGGTTTTTGTATGACATTTAGCTGAAAAGTTAATTATAAAATCATAAAGTTAATACAATTATAACTAAAATTCATTGAGTGCTTATTCAATAGTGCAGTCAGGCACTATTTCAAGAGTTTTGCATGTTTTATTCTCTAATTATAGGGGATAAGCACTATTTTTTCTTAAAAAAATTTATTTCCATGTTTGCAGCTGATAAACTGAGGTACAGATAGAATAAAGGTCAGAGAGCAAGTAGTTCACAGCCACTGATCAAGTCAAGCAGATAAAGCTCATTGGGTTAGTTAGTGTCATATGGGACAGCGGCTTAAAAGTAAAAAGGTGTCTAGAGAGTGTAAAGACTGGAAAAATACTGGATTTGTGACAGGGGTGTGGGGGGAAATCCCTTTTGAACTCTGCACAGAAGAGTCACATGAAACTATTTTGAAGAGAAGAAGCTGGGTGAATCCAGGGCACCAACTAGAAACCATAAGACCAGGCTACAAGTTTCTCAGCTGGGGAGTAAACGTTTGAAGTAGAGTGAGGGCAGAAAGGATGGAAAGGAAGGCCTGGCAAGGGAATTCATTTGAACCCTGCTACTAATTGGTGAGGGAGAAGAAGGCATTAATGATGATTTGTATGCTTTTTTGGGTTAATGGTGATTGCATTAGCAGGTGGAGAGCCTGTTCTTTTATTGATTGAACTTCCTAATGCTGACCATTCTCAAGTACCCTTCCTTTGAAATTATCTTTCCTCCTTTGTGCTGGTGATAACTGTTGCACCTCATCTCTCCTCTCTCCCCACCCTCCTTCAGTGGTTCTTTTCTGAAGTTGGCACTCTTCACTATCCAATCTGGGACTCATTTCTTTCCCTCTCCACTATGCTACAGAGTAGATATGCTGTCCACTTAGCTTCAGTCTGAAAGCTGCACAATTTCATGGAGGAGACAGCTGGGATCCATTCCCCTCTTCACCATATTAGCTGTGGTGTGGAATAATAGTCTTTGATACTGTTTTGCTCCTGTGTGAATGTGAATGATACCTCCATAATGGAGTTTTTCAATGCACCGAGTCTAGAGAAAAGGCTCCCAACACAGTGGTCCCTTGACAAGTTTTATTTGCTCTTTTTCTTTTCTTCCCTCTTCCTCCTATCCAAATATTTCCTTTCAGTTGAAGTCACTTCCCTGATGGGGATTCCTCCTATGTTAACAGAAATAGTCATGGTTCTCGTTTGCTTGCCAAATGTTAAACTGTGCACAATCACCTTTCATAGACAAATAGCACAGCGATTGTCTTTTGGTTTCAAACATGGAATGAGTTAAAACTCTAAAAATATAAGAGATAGGAACTACAACAGAGTTATAATCATAAACGGGTTGTACGTGAAACTACTTCAGACAGAGGGGCAAAGATTTATCTTCCAGTTGGACTCCAAAATACAGCATAAAACAAGCTGTAGGAACATAATATATGAAAGATAAAAATTTCCAACCCCCTTACATATCTCGAAATTGTATTTGTACAGATGTTATGAATGATACAATAGCTGATCTTTAATGTAGAGTAGGAATTTTATTTGATGAAACAGATGGTATTGAAAAAATTTATCTCAGCAAAGTACTGACTCATACAGAATAATATGAACTTTTTCATTTTGCAATGGGAGGGTAGATGAGCCTAAGTAAACTTGCTAAAAATGTATTAAAAAACCTAAGCTCTTCAAAATAAGCCCAGGGACAGTTCCCAGGCTATGAGCTTGAGCTCCAGGACTGGCATAATAGGAAGAGGAAGAGCAGGAGGATGTGGAGGAGGAAATGCTTAGGGTTAGCAGTATGAAGTGGGACTGTCCTGGGTTTATTTAAACTCCAGCCTTGCCATTTCCTACTTCTGTGACTTAATCCAGTTACTTAACTTCTTTGAGTCCAAGCTTTTTTCTCCATTTGAGAATAATAATATCATCATGTGGCATATGTCCTATAAAGTGGTTACCTTTATATAAAGACATTCATTCAGTGTCTAGCAGAAGATATGTAGTAAGTGCTAGATATTGTTGAAAACTGGGTGTGAAGCAGTTGCAAGCCTTACTAATTAGGTGCTCTAGGGAAGGTTTGTTAATCTTAATTCCTCAGCTTTTTTCTCTCTTTCAGCCAACCTTCTCAAACTTTCTTGTAAGAACTAAAGGAGTTGTGTGTGTGTGTGTGTGTGTGTGTGTGTGTGTGTGTGTGTGCAGGGTACTTCACACTTTATCTAGCCTAAAAGAAAACTGATATAGAGTCATAAAAGAAGTTGTGTGTAGTTTTATTAACCATAATAGAAAGTTTAGACTTAATTTCAAATATTCTAAGAACACATTGGAAAGTTTTAGCTAGAAAAGTGATGTGCCATGTTTTAGAAAGATCCCCTTGATTACTGTGGTGTTGTAGAATGATTGGGATCAAGGAGTGCAATGGGAGAGCCAGGAAGCAGGTTCAGACATGCTATCAATAACTGTGATGCTCAAAACCATGAAAGAAACAGAGACATACTCACTAGACACTATGTTGAAAATTAACTATATAACTTGTGTGGGGGGAATGGAAGAAAACACAGGGAGAGAGCTTGCAGAAGGGGTGACATTGTCTAAAAAGAAATGTACTCATTACCTGACATGTTCTTGTAATCTCTCTGTACATCACCTTTTAAATAATAAAAGAATACAAAATTACAAAAATAAAAAATACAGGATAAATAGCACCTTTTGCCATCCATAACTATTTTCCGTATATTTAAATAAAATTTCTAAAGAAAAAAAAAACAAAAATCCTAAGCTCTTGTTCAAATATAAACATTACCTGTAAAAGGCTTTTCCCTGATTGAACTCATTTACTTAGAGCCCATTCAGTATCTCATAGGTAGTATTCCCTCCATTTTTAATCAACATATTTATAAAAATCTACAGGTAAAATGATACATACTTATCAAGTACAACATATTTTACACATAGAGTGGTTAAATCTAGCTAACATATATATCGCAGATTATTATCATTTTTGTGGTGAGAACACTCAACATCTACCCTGTACTCTCAGAAGGTAGATTAAGAGTTTATGCGTAAGACCCAAATTTACAGGAGGCCTAGAGATTTAATTGCCAAGACTTCAGCAATGGTATTGGCAAATATCAAACTTAGGTCTTTGTAATTCTTAGACGTTTTGCCATGTTGCCACAAAAGGCTCATGAGCATTAAGAGGATTTCAATTGAACACTAGTCTGAAAAAATGAGGTTTTGGTGAAATTGGAAAAATAAAAATAGGATGTGAGATTAAAACTCTGTTAATCTTTATTCTTGATGATTCTTTCTACTCCTATTCCTCTGAAAATCTAAAACGATACAATCTCAAAAAAGATTTCAAAAATTGAATACCTCTCAAATATTCAGATGAGAATATACATGCTTCCCAGTAGTAAAGAGAGGAACAAGTAAGTTATAAGAAATAGCCCAAATGCCTATGGTCTGAAGTCCTGTCGCACTCTTATTCTTCTCATTCCATACCTGTGGCTTTAGAGTAAGTTTCCTGTGATCAGCTGACAGAAGAAGAAACTGGGGCCTGCTTTACAGAACCTTCTGTGTGATATTCAGGCACCATGTAAGAGTAGATAGTTGTAGCACTTTGACTCTGTACTAGGATGACCTTGAAAGGACGCTGGTAAAGGGAAATTCTCTACGTGGGCAGAACATTGAGCAGTGTCTCTGTTGGTTGGCTTACAGGGAGAAGGGGCCAGTTGAGTGACTTTATGGATGTATGAGCTCTTGTGTGAATTGTTTGGCTAGCTGGTTAGGGACTTAGAAGAGGCATGACTGGAAAATTGGTCACAAGGAAATTGGGGATGAGGTAGGTGGTAGAACTTGCTGAGTGGGCACAATACCAAAAGATAACCTGAGTGGAGGATGATGTTTGTAATTAAGTGAAAAGATTGCTCCTTTTTGTGGCTAGAAATCATCCTTTTTCCCATGCCACTCCTGTTCTTACACAATGGAGCCATGTGCAAAATGGCCATGAACCACTGGGTGGGGACTATGCATGGCTTCGAAAGCATGACTGACTCGCCATGCTGACCCAGCTATGGCCATTGCTGATTGCCCAGTCAGCTGACCAAAGAGATGAGTAGTGGTGGCTGATAGGGTACTGTTTTCCAGAGTGATTGAAGCTAATGATGGTGGATATATTTCTTCGGATCACTTTTGTCATAGAGCAGTATTTGTTCTTACTGGAATTCTCATTTCCTATATATACACCTTCCTTGCATGCAATGATTGTGATAAATTACCATCCATGGACTTATAGAATGTTTGATCTGCCATCATGGTATTCAAATAGCATTGCTTCTGGTCAAGGGACTCACCTTCCAGCAAAGGATAGACATAATGCTCATGGTGGTAGAATTCACTGGTTTGCTATGACATCCTGCAGCTGCTGGCAGGACAGTGTGGTGGAAGACTTTGTCATGATGCCATAACTCCCGTCAAGCCTACCAAGCTTCCCCAGGAGACTGTGATACTGTGAATTGAATAGGTGGGATTTTTCTCTGAAATTAGAATCAATGGATTGAAGAATCATATGGTGAACATGGTAGTGACACCACGATTACTCTTAGTGACCCATTAACAAAATTTTTGTTTCCGGTTCCTATGATCTTACTTTGTGCTGACCTAGAGGCCTTTGTCCTAAAGGAAGGAATGTTTCAATCGGGAGACACAATGGTTCCATTGAACTGGAAGTGAATTCTGCTCCCTGGACGCTGTGGCTTTCTCATGCCTCTGAATGGACAAGCAAAGAAGGAAGCTACTGTGCTGGCTGGGGTGATGGATCTGTTTGCAATCAGGGGGTATCGGATAGCTACTTCCTAGTGTCTGGGTCCTAGAAGATCCCCGAAGGTGCCTTTTGGTATTAACGTGTTCTGTGATTAGGGTCGATGGAAAACTATTTTTTTTTTTTTTGCCCGTCCTAGGGCTTGGACTCAGGGCCTGAGCACTGTCCCTGGCTTCTTTTTGCTCAAGGCTAGCACTCTGCCACTTGAGCCACAGAGACACTTCTGGCTTTTTCTATATATGTGGTGCTGAGGAATCGAACCCAGGGTTTCATGCATGCTAGGCAAGCACTCTACCACTAAGTCACATTCCCACCCCGATGGAAAACTATTACAGTTACCATATCTAATGGACTATCAGTTGTACAGACCCTTTAAGAATGAAGGTTTGTATTACCTGGCCCAGTATAAAACCATAAGTAGCTTGGTGAGACAAAGGGAAAACAGAATAAGTAGAGAGAGAAAGTAATTATAAGTAACCACAGGTGACCACATGGGCAACTGTAAAATAATTGTCAGGACTATGTCTTCTTTATTTACTTATGATTGTATTTGTGCATTTAGGAGTTTTCTGTGCACATATGTAAATATACTAAGCCCAGTGTTCTCCTTAAGTTGCTTGTTATGTAACCTAAGAGGTATCGTAGTGTTAAGTGTTGTTAATTTGACATCACTTGCTTTTTTTTTTTTTTAATTCGGTTGGTCATGGGGCTTGAACTCAGCCTGAGAGCCTGCCCCTGAGCTTTTCTCCTTAAGACTAGCACTCTACCACTTTGAGCTCCACTTGTGGATTTCCAGTGATTAATTGGAGATGAGCATCTCAATGGATTTTTCTTCCTGGGCTGACTTTAAACTTTGATCTTCAGATCTCAGCCTCCTGAATAGTTAGGATTACAAGTGGGAGCCACCAGTGCCTTGCCTGGTACATCCTATTATTGCACTTAAATGATTGGATCTTGTGAAGTATAAACATTGCCCATGTACTGGTGTGTTCCTTCTGGAGAAAGGCTAGTTTGTCTGGTTATATATGTATGAATTATGATACAAGGATGCTTGTTACTGTCAGTATTGAGAGATTGGGTATAATGTAAGATGATGTATATTGATAAATATGAGCAGATTTGTGGTAGTTAATTGGTTTATGTGTCAATTTAAGTTGGCCACAGGTACTGAGATACTTAATTCAACCTTATTCTGACTGTGTCATACTGATGGCATCTCATTAAAAACCTTTTGAGAGATATCTAATTTTATTTTTTTTTTCAATTTTTATTATCAAACTGATGTACAGAGAGGTTACAGTTTCATACATTAGGCATTGGATACATTTGTTGTATTGTTTGTTACCTCGTCCCTCATTCCCCCCTCCCTCCTCCCCCTTTCCCTTTCGCCCCCTGAGGTGTTCAGTTCACTTACACCAAACATTTTGGCAAGTATTACTTTTGTATTTGTTTGTCTTTTTTTACCCTGTGTCTTTCAATTTTGGTATTCCCTTTCAATTTCCTAGTTCCAATACCAGTATACACGGTTTCCAATATACTCAGATAAGATTACAGAGATAGTGTAGGTACAACCACAGGAAGGTGATACAAGAACATCATCAATAATAGAATCTACAGATACATATGGGATATTGAAAGTAGTTACAACTGTGATATAACAATTGTTTCCATAACATGGATTTCATTTCACTTAGCATCATCTGTGTTCATAAGGGTATAGCTATTGAGCCTTGTGATGCTCTGCTATGACAGGACTAAACCTGTACTAATTATTCCCAATAAGGGAGACCATAGAGTCCATGTTTCTTTGGGTCTGGCTCACTTCACTTAGTATAATTTTTTCCAAGACCTTCCATTTCCTTACAAATGGGACAATGTCATTCTTTCAGATAGAAATATAAAATTCCATTGTATATATGTACCATATTTTCCTGATTCATTCGTCTACTGAGGGGCATCTGGCTTGGCTCCAGATTCGTGCTATGACAAATTGTGCTGCGATGAACATTATTGTGCTGGTGGCATTACTGTGATTTTGTTTGTGGTCTTTTGGATAGATACCCAAAAGTGGGGCTGCGGGGTCATAGGGGAGTTCTATATTTAGCCTTCTGAGGAATCTCCATACTGCTTGCCACAGTGTCTGAACCAGTTTACATTCCCACCAACAATGGATTAGGGTTCCCTTTTGGCCACATCCCCTCCAGCAATTGTTATTGTTAGTTTTCTTTATATAGGACATTCTTACTGGGTGAGATGGAATCTCAGTGTTGTTTTGATATGCATTCCTTTCATGGCCAGTGATGTAGGGCATTTTTTCATATGTCTCTTAGCCATTCTCATTTCCTCATCAGAGAAGTCTCTTTGTAAGTCTTTAGCCCACTTGATGAGGGGGCTATTGGTTCTTTGCGGTTTTGTTTTGAAAGAAGGTAATTTTTTAGTTCTGCATATATTTTAGATATGAGGCCTTTGTCTGTTGAATGTCCAGTAAAGATCTTCTCCCAGTCTGTGGGCTTTCTGTTTATCTGGCGAGCTATGTCACTTGCCGTGCAGAAGCTCTGCAGTTTGATGCAGTCCCATTTGTCCAACCTTTCTTTGATTTGTAGCGTTTCTGGGTCTTTGTTAAGGAAGTTCCGTCCTGTGCCAAGGAGCCCAAGTATTTCTCCTACTCCTTCCTTTAGTGTTTTCAGGGTGTCTGTTATGATTTCGAAGTCTTTAATCCATTTGGAATTGAGTTGGTTGCCGGGTGACATATAAGGATCTAGTTTCAGTTTGTTGCATGTGTTGAGCCAGTTTTGCCAGCACCACTTGTTAAAGAGGATATCTTTCTTCCATACTATTGTTTTAGCTCCTTTATCAAAGATTAAGTAGGCATAGTTCTGTGGCTTCATTTCTGGGTCTTCAATTCTGTTCCATTGGTCTTCAGGCCTGTTCTGGTGCCCATACCAAGCTGTTTTTATTACTATAGCTTTACAATACAGCTTGAAGTTGGGTATTGTTATTCCTCCAGCACTGTTATTTCTGCCAAGGATTGTTTTTGCTATTCTAGGTCTTTTATTGTTCCATTTGAATTTCTGGATTGCTTCCTCTATTTCATTAAAAAATGGTGGTGGGATATTAATGGGTATTGCATTGAATTTGTAGATAGCCTTTGGCAATATTGCCATTTTGATTATATTAATCCTCCCAATCCAGGAGCATGGGAGGTTTTTCCATTTCCTTACTTCTGACTTAATTTCAATTTTCAAGCTTTTAAAGTTCTCATATCTAGTTTAAAGGCAAGAGAACCAGTAACCGGGTACTAGACACCTAGGTGCCCATATTCTTAGCTGCTCTGGAGGCTAAGATCTGAGTATTGTGGATCAAAGTCAGTGTGGGCAGGAAAGTCTGTGAGACCCTTATCTGCAATTAACCACTAAGAAGCCAGAAGCTGAGCTCTGGCTCAAATGGTAGAATAGTAGCCTTGAGCATAAAAGCTCAGGGGCAGCACCCAGAATCCTGGGTTCAAGTCCCAAAACTGGCACCAAAAAAAAAAATGACAAAGCCAACTACTTACTGACAACAAAGAGCTCATTCATCTAAGCATGGACCTAGAATTCTAAACACTAACCCATTACTCTTCTTACTAGATACTCATCTCCTCAAATCAAAAAGGCTTAGGGTCCTTTTTCCTATTTATTTAGCCCATGTAGCCTCAGTATTTTCTCAAAAAGAATCAAGATTTTCTTTTGGTAAATTAGACCATTTGAACCAAATGATGGTAAATTAGAAAGGTATGTGAATTTTAGCTATTCCAAACTATCAAAAACACACAGTAACCCAGTTTCCTTGCTCACAAATAACTTTGTTGATAGATGAGAATCGGATACTCATTGGAGCCATTTTAATGAACCCGTAAGATTTAAGAATAATTCATATACTAAAGTATTTCAAAACAGTTCACTTGAAACACTTAAGTTATAAATTTTGTAATTTAATGTATTTGTTTCTTTTTAGAAAACTCTATTAGATAGAAAGATGAAAGGTGAAGTTGAATCTCATCTTGATCAAATTGTACCACATAAATTGTTAACATTGGAATTAGGATAATTTGCTATGTTGCACTTATTTACAGTTTTATTTTCCCTATTTTTAGATGTTAAGATTGACTTTTAATTGCAGAGAATAAGATTATTGCCTTTATATAATCAAACTTCTAATATGTATCGAGCCTTTGGTGGACAAAGTCTAGCTCATGAATGCACTCATTATCAAAGGAGATGCATTATGCTTTGGGATGTGGGAAGATAATGGGGTATTATCACGACATGAATCTTGGATTTCAGTTATATATATGCATATATACGTATGTATATATGCATATATATACGCATATGTATACACACATATATATAGACACATATGTATATGTGCATATATAGAGAGAAAGTTTATTAGGAGAGAGCACATGTAAAGAATTACAATGTATGAGGATCATTGTGTTTCATAAAAGAAGTCCATGAACAGCATTCTATGAGACTTGGGAGAAAAGAGTTGTTACTGTTGCCTGAGAAAGGTTCATGGATATCTGTCTGGAGGTGCTGGCATTTGATCTCTGATCTTAAAGCCAAACTAGATTTGAACAAGAGAGTCTTTGAGGGTTTCAGTCATGCCTATGAATTAAAGTGGGTAAATGATCTAGTCTTTACACAATGTCTCGCACCAAGTAGAGTGTCAATAAATGCATGAGGGGGGCTGGGGCTATAGCCTAGTGGCATGAGTGCCTGCCTCGGATACACAAGGCCCTAGGTTCGATTCCCCAGCACCACATATGCAGAAAACGGCCAGAAGCGGTGCTGTGGCTCAAGTGGCAGAGTGCTAGCCTTGAGCGGGAAGAAGCCAGGGACAGTGCTCAGGCCCTGAGTCCAAGGCCCAGGACTGGCCAAAAAAAAATAAAAAAATAAAAATAAATGTATGAGGATTAAGTGCATAATCTGCAAGTTGACTGTTACTGCCTGCTTGTCTGCCTTGTGAATGATGTCAGAGAAGTCACTGGAGAACATTTTCCCAAGAGCTAACTTGCACAATGTTTCTTCACTTACCAAGGGCTTTAACTGCTTTGCTTCCCCGTATTCCAATTCTCATAAACATTGGCCACCATGCTTTGTCTCTAAAACATGGTGCAGCTGCTGGGTGGTCCTTCTACCGACCCCTAACAGAGTCAGCTGTTCACCAGAGAGTAGGATTGATGTCTGACAAACAGATGATCCCGTGCAGGGAATGAAAGGAGAGGAGGGGCTGCTGGGAGGCAATTCGTGCAGTGGCTTGGCTTGATTGTATTAAACGGGTAGAGATGGTTGGAAGCTTAGTTTCAAGCCAGTTCTGAAGATAGGTAATTTGTGTCAAATAGTTCTGAAGTGCTGTATCCATGGAGGGAAGTGGAGTGGAGAGCCGAGTCCAGTGCCATTATAGATTACATGCTTACAGCCTGGGTAGCAATGAGATTTTAACCTTCACGTAGGACCCAGATATTCATGACCCATGTCATCAATAGACCAAGGTTGGTATAGGTTAAAAAACTTCAAACTACCTTAGCCAAGGACTAGACCAGTCATCGTTTTAACAATTCTGTAGGATGTGTGAAAGGGGAAGATGATTTTGACAGGAAAACCGTAAGTGCTTTCTCAGGTGTTTCCTCTCTCTCTAGCATTTGTCTCTCTGAGTGTTCTTCCTTGCTCAAACTTACATTCTCTTTTATGACATTTTTCTTGATTGTCTTCTTTTTCGCTGGTCTCTTCCCCTCAGAATCCTTTCTTCCTTGGGCTGGCAAGAACAGCCCCCATGAATTTTACTGGATCTCTCTCTCTCTCTTTCTCTCTCTTTTTTAAATGTCTTGATATTGACGTTGTCCTCTGTTTGGAAGAAACTTCTGTGTTGACTTTCAACTCTGGGGTTTTGAGTTGTAGTTACAGGGTGGTCATCCCAAATAAAATGTGTTAGTGTCACCTTCTACATCGTACCTCCAAGACTGAATCTATTGGCTCATTCTATTCCTCCTGATAGCCGCCTACTGTTTTATTTTCTGTCTTGCTGTCATCCAGTTCATGCTTTTCTATAAGTCTTACATTTGTTACTTATATTTTTTTACTATCCTTGTGACGTAATTCCTTTCTTTTTTTTCTTTTTTTTCAAATTTTTATTATTAAACTGATGTACAGAGGTTACAGTTTCATACATTAGGCATTGGATACATTTGTTGTACTGTTTGTTACCTTGTTCCTCAAACCCCACTCCACTCTCCCCCTTACCCTTTCCCCCCCTGAGTTGTTCAGTTCACTTACACCAAACATTTTTGCACGTATTGCTTTTGTATTTGTTTGTCTTTTTTTACCCTGTGTCTCTCAATTTTGGTATTCCCTTTCAATTTCCCAGTTCCAATACCAGTATACACGGTTTCCAATATACTCAGATAAATTACAGAGATAGTGTAGGTACAACCACAGGAAGGTGATACAAGAACATCATCAGTAGTAGAAGCTACAGATACACATGGGACATTGAAAGTAGTTACAACTGTGATATAACAATTGTATCCATAACATGGAGTTCATTTCACTTAGCATCATCTTATGTGTTCATAAGGGTATAGCAATTGGGCCTTGTGATGCTCTGCTATAACTTGCCTAAACCTGTACTAATTATTCCCAATAAGGGAGACCATAGTGTCCATGTTTCTTTGGGTCTGTCTCACTTCATTTAGTATAATTTTTTCCAAGTCCTTCCATTTCCTTACAAATGGCCTTGTAGTTATTCCCAATCAGCATTGTATATAGCTTTATTTAGGCTCAAATGACAACTTTTAGGCTATTATGTCTAGTAATCTCTGAGCTGGTGTGTGTGTGTGTGTGTGTGTGTGAGTGTGTGTGTGTGTGCTCTTGAGGTTTGAACTAGGGCCTGGGCACTATAGCTGAGCATTTTTGTTCAAGTCCAGCGCTGTGCCATTGGAGCCCCAGCTCCCCTTTTGCTTTCTGATGATTAATTAGACGTGAGTCTCATGGGCTTTTCTGCCCAGGCTGGCTTCAAATTGTGATCTGCATATCTCAGCATTCTGAGTAGGTTCATTACAGGTATGGACCATAGGCACTCTACTTTTTGTTTTCAACAGACAAGAGCTGATTATTGAGGAACAGTGAGGAGAACTCTTACTTTTGAGCTGGTTTTGATTGCATTTTTTTTCTTCTTAAAAACCTGAATTGACTGCTTTTCCTTTAGTCCTTCCTGGTCTGACACTAAAAGCCTTTTACAATGGAGCTCCTTTCCATATTCCCAGATTTCCCTCTTTTCTTTTCTCTTTTTTCCCCTCTGTGATTTGTTCCCGCTAGTATGGAACACGCAAACAGCCTTCTAACTTCAGGCCTCTTGGGGGCCAGTTCAGATACTGGTCTTCCTGTCCAAAACTAATTTCTTCTTCCCTGAACCTTTAGGTTACTTTCTAATGATAGCCCTTATTTCCCTTATTCTGCCCTTATTTCCAGGGCTGACTTTTGTGTACTTTTTGTGTCAACTTCTTGAAGGTTTGGCTTCATTTTGGTTTTGTGTTTCTGTCCTTCCTACACCATAAGACAGAGTCCCTGATGATTTAATGTTTGTAAAAAATATGTAAACTCATGGAGAAGTTTAATAGTGTCTACTCAGAAGAAATGAGGAGATAGCACGGTAGTTTCAGTCCGATAGAAACATTGAATTGGGAATCACTTTAATCCTAAAATATATCTAAAATCTTAAGATTTGTTAGTCAAGTATGCACTCAGAATTATGTTAATTTAAGTCATTTGTATCATTAGAGCTAAATCATTATACACTTAGAAGGAAAATCCAAACAGTGACTCCTCTCAAAACCATTTCAGAGAAAGCCAGAATGTTTTGAGATAGGATAGTATTCAACTATCACTGATGAGAATACCTTTTCTTCTTACATTGATTGGGTATTTACTAGTCAAAAACTCCTTATGTAAATAAAAACAACTTAGTCTCCAGAGTTTACCTTTACTTTATTTGCTTATTGCTAGAATTTGCAGTTCTCCATATCTACCACAGTTATATCACCTTATAATTGGGATTTCCTATCTTTGTAAACCTTACAAAATTTGACGTTTGTATGCATTAACTTGAAGACCATTGGAATATTGATAGTTATATGAATCATTGTTTAAAACATTAATTCTGAGAAGACAGAAATTTTGAAATAAATGCTGTCGTGGAATCCATTTTTGTGCTTAAAGAAAGTTTTCCTGTGACTTTGGATGCCCTTATCATAGTTAGTACTCATTTCGAGTATTTTTTATGCTTTTACTCATCCAACTTTTTTTAGTATTTAATAAAATGCAATTAGCAGATCATCTGTTATAAAATGGTAGCTGTCAGCCCAGCGTTTGCATACTTCAGTTCCCCATGGGCCAGAAAAAATGACTTTCATTCTGTAGCCTTAGCCTTGACCCTGCCTGCTACAATGCCTTCTTTCTTCTGGTAGAAACACCTGCACAATGCAAGTCATCCTGTCAGTCTTCCTCCAGCCTTTGTGTTACAGTGTCATAGTTGATGTTCACAGGACCTCTGGAGCCGCAAATCCCTCCCATGGCCATTCTGCTGGGGCTGGCTTGGGCCATGTTTCTAGGTAAATACAATTTCCACCGCCCCTCCTGCTCCATCCTCCCACATCCTGGCTGAACCCGTGTGGGACAGCTTGCCCACCGCCTCAGCCCTTGCCAGACTTGGAAGCGGCCAGTGTCTGGATCTGCCACCTCTCTCGCCCTCCATGTCATCTGTCTTCCTGACAGCACAAAGGAGATACAAGAAAAACAGGTCAGCGGATCCGGGCATTTCCTCCCTGGGCAGGGTTCCACTTACCTCTTGTCTGCCCTCTTGCCTTGGCCTCTCTCGCCCAGATCACTGCCTGCTACTTCCTGCTATTGGGCAGCCAAGGATTATACTGGCTATTGGCAGGAGCTGGCAATCCTGGTGCCCGTGGCTAACAGCCATATGTTTTAGGCTCCTTCAGGAAGCTCTGCTAAGACACCAGGGAAAGGGATATCTGACCCTTCCCTGCCGTGACCAAGGCACACTAGCACCCAGCAATGATATTCATAGGCAGCATCATCACTGTCATGCAGATCTCCAAGAGCAGAGGCAGCTTGGCATCAAGTACGGAGACCTTTGTGTAGAGGACAGCACAAGAGGGGAGCCTTCGCCATATGATTGGTTTCCTGGAACTTCAAAAAACAAGTAACGTGTAAACACTTTGAACTCCCTCTGTCCAACCTCATACCTGACACACTCATGCAACCGCACATGAACAAAAAATTCCTCACAGGCGAGCCGACTCTCTCTCTCTCTCTCTCTCTTTCTCTCTCTTCCTCCCCGCCACCCCCACATGCTCACTATATCATACTGTGCCGGGTCCTCCTGGATCTACATCCACATACCTATTTGCACATATGCAGACTTAGGCTTAGGAAGCACACTCTTGTATAGCATCAGGAACACACGCATGTAGGCAAGCAGGGGCACACACACGCACACGTGAGCGCACCCAGTATACAGTGGCTTGGAAGGTGCTAAGGGGTTTTCGAGGACTGTGTCCTACTTGCTCAAGTCCAGGGTGTTGTTCTTGTGGTGGGCGTGGCTAAGGAGCCCAGCGCTGCTTACTGGACAGTCCATTGGCACTTGGGCCTCCCCCTGCTGTCCTCACCAGTCTCCCATTCCCTGAACCATGCAGCTTCGGAGACCTGGGTAGCAACAAACTCTTCGGGAAAGCAATCAAGGCAGAAATGTCAATGTAACAGGACCACATGATTACGCCCCAGTAGTGCCCCAACCAAGGATGGCATTCGTTACCCCTCAGGTCTACACCCTAAAGCCCAGCGCTGCGCGCAGATAATGGGGCAGGCCTGTGCCCCAGAATCCCTTGCCTCTTCTCCATTCTACTTGGTCCCAGGGTGGTGGGGCGCCCAACCTGGCCTTCCTAGCCACCACCTGCCATCTGCAGCTGAGTTCCTGAGGCTTGTCCCCTGCACACATACCTCCTTTGCTGATAACTCCCTCCGAGTTCTCTCTCCTAGCCCTCCTGTCCCTGCCTTGCTGCTCTGGACTGCTTTCAACTCACACATGCCTCTGCGTCACTGCCTCTTTGCCTCTGCCTCTGCTTCCCAATTTCCCCCTCCTCCTCTTGAGGTTCACAGGCTGCACACCTCCCCATGCACCTCTTCACTTCTTCTGGGGAAATTACAACTGCCTCACCCTGGCCTAGCCCTTCTTATCTTCTCCAAATCTCCCTCTGCTCTCACCCTCTGCACACCTGGGATCTCTCAGTCCTCTGGTGAACACCAATCCCCATTTATCTAATCTGTTGTCTGCCTGCTCTGTGCCCAAGCCCCTCTGCTCCTTTTCTGTGCACAGGAGGTTTGTGACAAAGGTAGGAGGGAAGCGGCACTCCTTTCCTGCCTTCTGGTTTTATGACTGACATCCGATTGGTCTGGAAACGGCCTCTGCCCCCTTGGCCAAGACCACCTGAAGACCTTGCCTGGCTTGCTAGGCAGCAGCCCTGTGTTTTTCTGAGCAGGAAGGACTGCACATATGCGACCCACTATGAAGAAAAGCCTCCATGGGGTGGCCGGATGTTTTGTTTCTCCATTCCTTGCCCACTTTGTTGATGTGTGCTTTCATTTGCATTCCAACAGGAACAGCCTTAAGGGAGGGGTAGTGAGGCTGCTTAGAGGTAGGCAGTTGGTGCTCACAGGCCAGCAGGGCCTCCTGGTGCCTCACTAACAGTGCATTTGCACCTGGGGTGCTGGGAAGCCTCTGGGCAGTGCCCATATGGTTTGTAGCTCTGTGACATGGCCAGGTACTAGGCGCCTCCTGCTGACTTGAGCCAGTGTTCCAACTGGAGTTGCCATAGCAAAAAGGGCACAGGGCCCCTTGGGGGTTTGCTGTAAGTTCTCACTAGTTCTCACAGGCCTTCGGGGATGCACAGGATGTGTAGAGCCGCACATCCCTCCTGCCGGGCCAGCCGGCAGGGGGACAAGAATCCTGACTGAGGGGCGTCAGGGATACGGAAAAGGAAAAATAAGGCAAGAGAAAAATTGCAAGAGACAAAGATGGGGTACGGGAGGTCTGCAGCCGCAAGGTTGAACCTCAAGACTGCAGCAACAGTTTATTCTTAACTTCCAGCTTATATGCAGTTTTGGAACCAGGGAATAGCATAGGATTGTTAAAATTCCAGAACACAAAGAGGCTTTGAAGTTTACAACATTTGATTACAGTAAACACAAGGTAACAAAGCAATTCCAGACATTGGCAGTGGACTTTGCCTTTAGCATATCCTGGTGGTAACAGCACAGCCAGAGGTGATAATGAACCTAGGTGCAAGTTTGGCTCCCGACATCTTGGCGACATCGGCACAGCCAGAGGTCAGGATGAGCTTAGCTGCTAGCTCGGCTCCCTACAGTTCCCCCGTCTTTTTATTAAAAGAAGCGAACCCGCCTGTCTTAGGTGTGGTGAGTACCTCAGCCTGCCTTACCCGTCTTAGGGAACAACTTCAGAGCAGTGCTGAAGGCCCTGTCTTAGGTCGGTCTAGGCTGGCACTGCCTCATACCCGTCTCTGGCTGCGGTTCCTCTCGGGGGAAATTCATTTACTTGGAGCTTGACCTTATGGAGCTGGCTGGCTAAACTCATGAAAGAGTTTTGCAATATGCGTACAATGCAAGGAAGACATAGGCAAGCCATCAGCAAAAGTATCCCTGGGCCGAGCAATGTCATTAGCAGCCCCTTAACATTAGATAAGGAAGGGACATACTGTTGAAGTTGTTCAAACAGTTCTTTTGCTGTTTCTGCCACTTTAAAGTCCAAGGGCGGGGCCTGTTCTAGTCCGGCTATTTGTCTATGGAGTTGAAAGAGATCTAAGGACAAGTTATTATGGTGCCAAATACCATTTAGATGTGCTACAACTTGTTCCCAAGGATAGCTCAACCCATTATACTTATGGAGGGTCACACAAATAAAGTCAAACCCAGCATGACAGTGTACCCATTGCAATGTTTGTAAGGCACGAATTTGTTCTCCCAGTGACAACACAGATTCATATAATGCTTCTAACTTTTGTTCTACCTTATCATCAATCCTGCCTTGAAAGTGCAGGGCTTGCGTGGTATTATGAGCAAGCTGATTAACATGGTGAGCTGTCTGCACATTTTGTGTTAAAGCCACAGTAGCCGCTGCAGCAGAGGCAGCTAAAGCAATAAAGGCTAAAATTCCTGCTAATAATGGCCCTACAAATCGTCTAGGGCGCATAAGTTCTTTTAAATGTTTTAACACTTGAATACCTGTTTCTTTATACCAAGCTTCAGATAAGTTTACAGGAAGCATAACAAATGGTGGTTGCTTAATAATAATTACAGAATCAGTAAGACCACTATACAAGCAATTTGTAAAAGAACAGTTAGTGCAGGTAACATCAAAGTACATGGCTCCTATAGAAATATTAAAAGGTCCATACATAATAGCATAAGGGGGTGTTACACAACTCATAATATTTTTTTTAAAGAAGTAGAAGTGGGCCAGGAGATATTATTCAGAGCAGCCACTAACATCCAGACATGGCGCTGATGGCGTCCATTCATCCACCACAGACCTGGGTTGAACTTATTGGTGAGATTAGCTCCAGACCAGTCCATCAGCTGAGAATTAGTTCCTGAAATATTGGTTATAAAAGGGTGATCGTGTCTACACTTTACGGGGTGCAGTTCTCCCGTGGATTCTACAATTTGAGAGGAGTTGATGCAGCGAGGTATCATGAAGGACGAGGTAGAATTGGCATGTACAGGAAACCCAGTAGGCAATGAAGCCATTTGTATATTATATACTTGACTATTATCTGGAATCCAAATTCTATATTTTATGGATTGCATCACAGTACAGCCTGGAATATAACTGTTGGAGTCAGTTGTAAAACATAAAGGGGTTCCAATGCCAGAAGCTGCAAAATCTCCCATCTTAACGTGCTGGACAAAAGGGTCTGGAGCTGTACCGTACGCTGATCTGTTGACATGGACAAACACCTCAGCTCCCTCCCAGGTCGCAGGGTGCACAATCTGTGGATCTGGCACATAAGCCCAGTGGGTCAGCGCTTGTACCATTCTGATGAGTTTCCACAATCCGAACACAACGCTCAGGTAGCCAGCGGGCATCATTTTCATCCTGTGGAAAAACACAGACATGTCCTCGACCCCATGTCAGTACCGGATCGGGCCTGTGCCAAGCACTTGTTAAAGGATCTTTTCACTTAACTTGGGCAAAAGCTCTTTGCTCTCTCTTTTCCCAGAACCGCTGTGCTGCAGAATGGCCATTGAAATCCAAATTTAAAAAATTTTGTATGAATAAAGTATGAGAAAGTATATTAACAGGAGAGAAGGGGTATAGTTCCCCCCCTTTTAATTTAGAAATTTGGTGTTTTAACAAACCGTTGGCCCGTTTGACAATTCCTTGACCATGAGGATTATAGGGGATTCCTGTAGAGTGAACAATTTGGTAAGATTTGCAAAATGTTTGAAAAGTTTGTCCAACATATCTTGGACCATTATCAGTTTTAATTTGTTTAGGAAGTCCCATAGTAGCAAAGCAGCGTAAGGCATGGGAGATACAATGTTTGCCAGCTTCCCCGCTAAGAGGAGTAGCCATAATAAAATTAGAGTAAGTGTCTATTGTAACATGGACAAAGCGGAGCCGTCCAAAAGAGGGCATGTGGGTAACATCCATTTGCCACACATGGTTAGCCACTAAGCCTCGAGGATTAATCCCATTGGAGGGCACAGGCAGGAAGGTAGCACAGTTGGGACAAGTTTTTACAATTTGACGAGCTGCCTCACGAGTAATATGAAATTGCTGACGTAAGGCAAGACTGTTTTGATGGTGGGCAGCATGTGATTGCTTTGCCAAGTCAATTTGAGAAAGAAAAATTTGGGTAGCCTCATCCGTAATAGCATTGTCCTCACTTAATGGTAAGAAGAGGCAAAGTGAAGTAATTTGTTGGAGGGACAATGATGTGAATTTGTGCCCACAAAATTGGCCCAAGTAATGGCTCAGGAATCACAATGAGTATAAAGCCATTTTTGCTGTTGTAAAGTATAGGGGATATAAATAACCTGTGGATCTCGTCCAAGATACTTACAAGATTCCACACGGCACATATGGACTAAGGTGGCTACCAATTTATAATAAGGAATTAATACTTTTGAAGGAGTAGCAGGCAAGGAAAACCACAAAAGGGGGTCCCTTCTGCCAAAGGACCGCTGTTGGAGAATGAGATATAGTTAAAATATAAGCTTCCCAAGGGGCTGAGTAATCAATATAATTTATATGTTGGGAAGAAATGGCAGAATTTACTATGCTCAAGGCTTCTGCTGCTTTAGTTGTCATTTCTCTGGGAGATGTAGGGTCAGGGTCCCCTTTTAATAGATCAAACAAGGGTTTTAATTTAGCTGTGGACAATTTAAGATAAGGGCGAAGCCAATTAATATCTCCCAGAAATTTTTGAAAATCATGCAAAGTACGCAAATGAGAAGTCTTAACCTGTAATTTCTGACTAGTAAAATAATAAGGACCCAAAATATGACCAAGAGGGATTTTTATTTTTCTCTGCCTGGGCTGACTTTGAACTATCCAAAGAGTCTTAGCCATAAAAGCCCTTTTTATTTCCAATTAAACCAATAGGAGAACAAAAGGAGTAGAGTTTACCTGTAAGTTGCTAAGAATTGACCACCAAGTAGTTGCCAGAGTTTTGCTGTAACACTTAAAGAACGGCAGACTGAATGGGGTCCAAGTGTCATTAAATCTAGTCATATTATTTAACCTTACCTTACTGGCACGTGAAAGAGAAAACAAATGAATAACAATAAAAGTCTCAGCTTCAGTGGATCTGAAGTGGCTGTGTCTTCCATCCCAAATTAGCAGGCCAGCAGGAGAGATGGTTTGCATCTGGATAATTCTGTAGTAGAGTTCCCTGGATAGGCTGTCACATTTCCTGCTTGTTGCCTGTAAATTTCTACACAGACTGGTTAAGGGCATTTTTAAACAGATTTTAGAAGGCTTGGGCCTTTAACCATCTTTCTAGTCACAAAATCCACACAGATTGAAGGCTAACCAAGTCTGCTCTCTGTAGCAGCCAGGGCAGTTTCTGAGTCACAAACAACTCCCAGTTTGGAAGCCGACTGTGGAGGCAGCTTTCTGTAGCCATAGACTGCCACGGTCCACTCAGCTAGCACACATGTCAACCTGTATCCTATAAAGCAAAATGTTAATTT